>NC_046160.1:36910182-37020182 GCF_011064425.1 Rattus rattus | reverse complement strand
GTTCAAATGTCAGATTTTCATCCCTTTTGCTGAATTCTATAGAGTTTCTTAAATGTCTCTTTATTTGAAAAGTACCCTTAGGACCATTTCCAAAGAGGCTAACCCTTTTTCCCTCCTAGACATGGTTTCTCTGTAGATCTGGCAGTCCTGGAACTTAGACTGTACACTAGATTGGCCTCGAACTCACAAAGATCCACCTGAGTGCTGGCCTTAAAGGCATGTGCTACCACCACCCAGCCTTGTTTGTTTGTTTGTTTCACTCACTATACAACCCTGGCTGACATTAGACACTGTTTTCCTGTCTCAGCTGCCAGAGTGCTGGGATAAACATTCTTTTTTAAAAACAAATTTTATCAGTAGCAGATCCCCTCATTCCTTGCATGGCCACACTCAGAGTAGACTTTCTTTTAGAAATTCTTATTCAAGGCTTTAATTGTCTCTGAATCCCTTAGCTACAGAACTTGAAGATGTTACTGCTTATGCCAATAGCTTAAGGATTCTAGATATAGATGTGATATGAGTCATATATATGCATATATATAGTGTACATGGGTATATGTGCAAAGTAGATTTCCAATAACTTTGGTGTTTAGGAGTCGAGGATTCCACATAGATTTTTTGGGCAGTATGAGGACTTTGAACTTGTATGACATTAAAAAACATTTTATTCATTTTTGGGTGCACAAGTGTGGGCATGTACATGTTACAGTATGTATGTGTGGAGATCAGAGGACAATTTAAAGAAGTTGGTTCTCTCCTTCTATCCTGTGAGTCATGGGATCAAACTCAGGTCAGGTTGGTGACTCCCTACCTGCTGAGCCATCTCACCAGCTCTCGCATGGTATTTTAAAAGAAGGGGTCATCCTTCCCCCTGTGAGACTTTCTGTTGATCTAAAGATGAACTACCAGGGGCTTAGACCTTGGGATTGTCTAGACAGAATTTGGCTCATTACTCAGGTCTGCCCCAGTGGAGCAGCCCAGTTCTCTGACCTTCCTTTGGTTAAATGTTGATAGCACCTATTCCAGATAGGGGAGAAGAATAGAAAAGTCACCCAGGACACAAGGTTGAAAGTGCTCTATGTCCCCAGGGAAGAGAAGTTCAGTGATCTGGGGTCAGAAGCATGGGAAATCCCTTCTCGTAGCAAGTCTGAGTCTGCCTGAAGAAAGCTGTGTCTCGACCAAACTGTAAAGATTTTATTTGTGGGCTTTGACTGTCCCTTGGTTTACAGAATCTGACAGAAGAGTCTCTTACTAACTCAGCTTCTCTCCCCTCCCTAGAACAGCAAACCTTTATGCGTATCTCTGTCCCTTGTCAAGAGCTCTCCCCCTAGTTCCTGCTGCTGGTCAGTGAGTGGGGTAGCTGGCCTTGACTGTCTCCAGCAGAGGGAGGAGGAAGAGGACACACAATGACCATAAACCCTCTTCTGCATGAGCAGCAGCACATCCGTCCTCGGCCTACTCACTAGTCCCCAGAGAGGCCTCATCCATCACTGCCTACTTCCAGCTGTTTGTCTTGCTCCCTAGGCAACGTGTTCTTTTCCTTCAGAACAGGAAGCCACAGATTGATCTGATTCTTTGACTAATATCAGTAATAGTTGGTTTTAATTGTCAACTTGATAGAATTTAGACTCCTCTGAGAATAGAATCTCAACAAGGCTGTTTAGATCAGGCTGACTTGGGAACATGTATGTGGGGGACTGACTACTACTAGGGTTAGCTGACATAGTAAGACCCAGCCCACTGTGGGTGGCACTATTCCCTAGGGAGATGCTCTTGGACTATATAAGTGTGGAGCAGAGGCTGAGCATGAGTACACATGCACACATTCATCTGCTTTTTGCTCTGTGACTATAGCTAGCTGCTTCCAATTTAGGCCTTGACTTACCTGAGATGGTAGGTTATAATTTGGAATTTTAAGCCCTACTTTATTTCTCATTTTTAAAAGATTTATTTATTTATTTTATGAATATGACTACACCTTCGATGTCGTCAGACACACCAGAAGAGGTCATTGGATCCCTTTACAGATGGTTGTGAGCCACCATGTGATTGGTAGGAATTGAACTCAGGTCCTCTGGAAGACTGCAAGTGCCCTTAACTGCTGAGCCATCTCTCCAGCCCGTATCTCAGTTTTATTTTTTATAATTTCTCTCTCTCTCTCTCTCTCTCTCTCTCTCTCTCTCTCTCTCTCTCTCTCTCTCTCTCTGTGTGTGTGTGTGTGTGTGTGTGTGTGTGTGTGTGTAGGTATCTATGGAGGCCAGAGGTGTCATGTACCCCTAGATTTTTGAGTTACAGGTGGTTGTGAATCACCAGACCTGGGTGCTAGAAAATTCAAGTCCTCTGAAAGGGCAGTACTTGTTCTTAACTATACTAAGCCATCTCTTCAGCCCCAACCTTTCCTCTCTCCTAAAGATTTTATTTTATGTGTATGAGTGTTTTGCCTACATACATATGTTTGTATCACACATATGCACTGCCTGCCTGAATATGTCAGAAGAGGTCACTGGATCCATTGGAACAGGAGTTACTGTTAGTTGTAAGTGACCATATAGGTGCTGGGAACTGAATTCAGTACGCTGTAAGAGCAGCAAATGCTCTTAACTCTAGAGAGAATATCTTATGTCTGTTTGGATGGGACGCCTGTTAGTAATAAATCTGATGGCCTATGGCCTAGGCAGGAAACAGGAGGTGGAGCATTTGGTAGAAGAAAGAATTATGGGATAGAGCCAGGCACAGGGAGATCTGCCCAGAAAGATTTGAGGAGACAGACACACGGTACCTGAGTAGAGGTAACCAGGCATGTGGCAGGATGTGGGTTAAAATACGTGGGTTATCTTTAGTTATGGTCTAGTCAGAGTGGAGCCTATCTATCATATGACCCAGCTCTATGTAAATATACTTTGAGTCTGAGGAGATGGGGCTGGGAGGCAGAACCAGGCCTAACTTCTAACTTAATCACCGAGTCACTTCTCCAGTCCCCAACCCTTTCTCTCTAGAGGTTGTTTTTGTCGAGGGATATATATTCACAGGAACGGAACCGAAGCCAGGACAATGGCTGCCCCCTCCACTTGCATTTAAATGCCACCAAGTGCTCTCTTGAGCAGCAGGAATTTCACTTTGTTTTTGCTCACTGTGGCACCCTTGTTTATTCAGGCAGAGTGACTGCTCAGAAAGTGTTCATTGAATGAATAAATGAGTAATTTAGAATAAAACATCTTTGAAGAAACCATAACTCATTCAGAATTAGACCCAACCCAGCTGGGCCTCATTGGTGTCCTGTCACCTGTGGGAAGGAAGTCACAAGGGGGATTCTCAATGTGCTGTCACCTTGGTGAATTATTGGGGCAGACACTGCACTTGGGAGTGGGCTTAAGGGAATAGAAATGTAAACATGTTTCCTGGATAGTTTATTAAATCTCTTATGTTCTGATCCTTACCTCCTCTTCAATAGTTGAAATTTAGCAACATATAAGTCTTTAAAAAAATGTTTGTTTGAAAACTCGTGTTTATCACATGAGTTTTTCAACAGGTATGTGGTACTCAAGATATTCCAGAGAGGGTGTTGGGTCCTCTGCAGCTGGAGTTGTAGGTGACCATGAACTCTCTGGTGTGGATGCTGGGAACTGACTTCAGTTGCTCTGCAGTCCTGGTTTTTATTCTCATCTCACTTCTCTTATAACAGAGCCTCATGAAGTCTTCAGATACATGTGATGCCCTGTTAAAAGGATTTCCCCTGATATCCTGCATCACGGTCACATGACCCAGAGTTGCCAAATGGAATGAAACAGTGCACAGGCCTCTCTGTTGTCCCATGTGTCTTCTCCCTGCTTTCTTACAGGCTTGAATATGGAGGCAAAGCCATGAGTGAAGGGAGACCAGGGCATGAACATGAAAATCACTAAGACAGGAAGACAGAGGGATGGGGAGGAAGGAGATTCAGTCCTTTATAACTAGTTACTCTTGGTGAAGGAGAGGAAGAAATGGGAGGGAAGGAGGAGAGAAAAGAAAGTGGATGATGGATGGACAGATCCCCTGAACTAGCCTGTCAAGGTTCTGCATTTTACTTGTATGGAGTAATGGGTATACTATAAAGGAGTGGTGGGGTTCCCTGAACGACTTTGTGGAATAGTGTCACTTCTGAACTGTTTTCATAAGAGAAAAACAAATTTCCATCGACCTTAGAAACATTCTCGTTCTAACCATTAGTACTTAACTAAGGTTTTAGGTTCTCTTGAGGCAGGGTCTCACTCTAACCCAGGCTGACCTCTCAGGGATCTTCTTGCTTCAGCCTCCCAAGTGCTGGATTACAGGTGTCTGTCACCTTAATCTGAAGGAGCTTCCCCTCTGCAGAGCCTGTGGTAAAGCTGCTGTGTTCCTTGGGTGGCTTCTAGCTACAGATGGGTTTGGAAACTTAGGCAGCTACAATACACCAAAGGCAGGACCTTCCTCTTCTGCAGCAAGCAGCCTGGAGACATCAGGGTAGCTTTTCAACCCACTAGACTTTCAGGTGCTTCTTCTAAGTGGGCTCTGGTCCCAAAACATCTAAATGGTTTGTTTCAACAAATGGACACTTGAAATCGGATATGCTCTCTGTTCTCCTAGCCTGCATGGGAATGATTGGGCAGACCTCTGTATGCATGTATACCTCTCAGGGTTTGGCTTCCTGAGTTCCTTGCCTTGCGGGCTGTGATCCAGGTGACGGTGCAGGGGCCAGGATGAGGACTGTCAGAGTGGCTGTTATAGGTAATAAGTACTCTGGAGCCATCAGAAAGGGCTGACACACCCTGCAGCATGCTAGGCCTCAAGCAGCCCCACTGAACAATCAAGATAGAGTCAACCACAGGAAAGTGGCCACAGAGGAAAAGCTTCAGGAGTGGAGGGGACAAAGAGGAGTCTACTCCTGTGACCTAGGGAAGGCAGTGTCTCCACAGAATGCTGGCTTCTCCAGTCTGTAGGGGAAGGTCCTTCTGCGTGCCCAGGGATGGGAGCATCTGCCTGAGGGTCCCTCTCTTCCCTGTTGTCCTGGACTCCAGGGCTGATAGAGGCTATTATGGGCTGGATGGGGATGAATTTGTGTTCTGGGCATGTAGCTTCAAAGGGCTCTGTCTACCTCATGGGCATGTGGAGGTCATGTCCTGGTTCCTGTCACATCTGAACCCACACCTCTCCACCTTCCAGCTTGAAGGTATAGACAGCCTTTTCAGATTTATTTACAGGCCTTTTCAAGTGACTGAAAAAAGATCACAGGTTTGAAAACAAGTTTCCCTCCTGCCCATCAGTTTTCTCAGCGGGCTCTGCTTTGGCTCACTCTGGCCACTGCCCATCCTTTGCCTTCAGAGAGAAAGATTAAGGAAAACTTAAATATGGTTAAAAAAAAAAAAAGGTCAAATATTCAAGTTCAGGGATTACCATCAACTCATGTGGGAGATGTGGCAGGTTCTTTAATTATTTTAAAATTTGTTTGGTGTGTGTGTGAGTGTGTATCTGAGTGTGTGTGTATGTGTGTGTGAGTGTGTGTGTGTGAATGTGTGTCTGAGTGTGTGTGTATGTGTATGTGAGGGAGTGTGTGTGTTTGTGTGTGAGTGTATGTTTGTGTGTGAGAGTGTGAGTGTGTGTGAGTGTGTGTGTGTGTGTGTGTGTGTGTGTGTGTGTGTGTGTGTGTGTGAGTGTGTGTGTGTGTGTGTGTGTGTGTGTGTGTGTGTGTGTGTGTGTGTGTGTGTGTGTGAGAGTGTGTGTGTGTATGTGTGTGTATGTGTGTGCGTGTGTGTATGTGTGTGTGTGAGTGAGTGTGTGTGTGAGTGTGAGTGTGTGTGTATGTGTGTGTGTGAGAGTGTGTATGTGTGAGTGTATGTGTGAGTGAGTATGCATGTGTGTGTGTGTATGAGTGTGAGAGTGTGTGTGTATGTGTGTGTGAGTGTGTGTGAGTATGTGTGAGAGAGTGTGTGTGAGAGTGTGTGTGTGTGTGTGTGTGTGTGTGGGTGTGTGTGGGTGTGTGTGTGTGTGTGTGTGTGTGTGTGTGTGTGTGTGTGTGTGTGTGTGTGAGTGTGTGTGTGTGTGTGTGTGAGTGTGTGTGAGTGTGAGTGTGTGTGTGAGAGTGTGTGTGTTTATGTGTGATTGTGTGTGTTTATGTGTGAGAGTATGAGTATATGTGTGTGTGTGAGAGTGTGTGTGTGTGTGTGTGTGTGTGTATGTGAGTGTGTGTATGTATGTGTGTTGCTCATGGAGGCCCAGTGGGAATGCTGGAGTTATGGTTGGCCATGAGCTGTCATGTGGGTGCTGAGAACAGCACAGGGGTCCTCTGCAAGGGCAGTCAGTGCTCTTCACCCCTGAGGCTCTCCAGCTTCTGTAGCGTGTTCTTGGGCTTCTGTGTATATTCATAGAACACAGAGGTAACCATCCTGGCCCTGCCCACCTGCTGTGGCTGTGGTTAGAGATGCATGTAAAGAACAGAATAATAATAGACATGACTGCAACTTTTCTCACCTTTGTTCTGTCCCGGGGATTATTATAGAAGCGAGATTTTAAAAGCTCTTGTCAGGTACGATGTGTACCATGCTCTATGCGGCTGGGTGAGAGCCTTAGTATTTATAGCTCCTGCTATACAAAGTATGGTATTTAGTCATGTATTAATCAGAGACAAGTGGAATAAATAATGCCCCCTTTCCTTCCATCTAACAATAAACTTCTGCTAGAAAGAGAAGCAAGTAAGTTCTGAATAGGATGGTGGTGATGTAAAGTTTAAAATTAAGGGTGATCCGAATGGGGTTCACATAATGAAAAATCCAGGCACAGTTTACTGAGATTGGCCATACATAATTGGACGAGTCCTCATCCCTTGCATGCACACAGAGTATCTCACAGTTCTCTCTTGAAGGCAATCTCTCTTTTGCCATCCAGCTCCTGGAGCCATCAACTGGATATCTGTCTTTAGTGGTCTTATCTTTTTTAAATGAAATGTTAAAAATATTCTTAGGGCTAGAGAGAGGGCTCAGCAGTTAAGAGTGTGCACTGCTCTTGTAGAGGACCTAAATCCTAGCACCTGTGTAGGGTCGCTCACAACCACTAATATATCTAGCTTTAGGTATCTTCTGCCTTCTTCTGATAGTTCAGCTTTTATAAGAGTTCCAGCTACCCTGCATTGTTCTGACCACTCCTCTTCTGGGACTCCATTTAAATGTGGCCATCCCTCCATGGCCATAGTGGCCTCTCATTGTAGCTCTAACCCGTATTTTCCAGTGTTGAATAACCTTAAACACTTTTCATGTTTACTTACCCCTCAGATTTCTTCTTCAGAGAAGGGCCAACTAAATGCTAAACTTAAAAAATGAGTTCCATTTGTTCGGGACACAGAACGTGACTCATGGCAGAGAGAGCACTTGCCTACTATGTGCTAGGCTCCGGGCTTGATCCCTAACACTCCAAATATGTGAGCGATTAAGTGAAATTTAAATTTTAAAAAACAAACCTTTTTAAATGTTGAAATTAAAGACTATTTTAAAGCAGTAAATGTTAATCCGCTTTAAACTCCCACCTCCTCTACACCACCCAAGTATTTTGGGTTCACGAATGAAAGACACACACATCAGCTATTTTTAATATGCCTTAACTAGCACAATGGTCGGGCCACTCCTGAACCTCTGTGTGGCTAACACACTCCCCTTCGATATTCCTGAGTTAATACTTACTAACTCTATATTTTATCATTGCTGCCCTGGACCCTCTGGACAGCCTTCCCCTTTGCACTTATATTTCATTATTAATAAGAATTTTGACTAGGAGACGTGTCTGTTCTTGACAATACCCCGTTCCCATTCAAGGAAGGTATTGAGCATCATTACCTCTAGGTGGAGTTACTTTGATCAAGGTAGCCACTGGGCAAGAATTGCCCTAATTCTACAGACAAAAAAAACTTACTATCCAAAAAAGGACAAACAGAGGTAGGATAGTAAACTGCTAAGCTCTGTCAAGACAGGGTAATTCCTGCTTCACTTAAGGTCTGTCAGAAGGTTCTCAGCCAGAAGGCTGAAGACACATACTCCAACATTATAAGAAATTAGGGGACTGACCAGGTAATTAGCTGCCTCTGTGAATTGGTTAGGTTTTGGAAGCTATGTTGTTAGGGATTGGTTCTAATGTTTTAAATTAATCCGGCCCCCAAAATCAGGAATCTGTGCATCCAAATACTACAGGTCCTTGTCCTAAATTGGTTTTTGATGGATCAATAAAGAGTCAATGGCCAATGGCTAGACAGGTAAACCGAGCCAAAACCTTTTGGATTTAGTGGCCACTGGCCACTTCCCCGATTGGGCCTGGGGCAGCAGGGGGAGGTTTAGGAGTTTCAGGAGTACCAGAGGGGAGTGTTTGCTAGCAGGGGAAGGTTTAGGAGTGTTCAGCCTTTGAGCTAGTCATGGCATGTCAAAAATTAACTGATGCGTGAGTGTGTCTTTCACTCACAAATCCTGGCTGGGTGTGCGGGTGCGACCTGCCGGCCAGAGTGGTTAGCTAACCACTGCTACACTATGTTTTTATGCTTCTTATATATTCAAGTACCATTTAATTCATTCTCAGATCTCTGATGGAGCGGAAGACTAATCATAGTCTCATAATCATATTTCAGTTGTTTAGCATTAAGGAAGATGATGTAGATTTGGAAGGATAGTTTTCAGATGGTAATGCAAGTTAAAATCAAAACATAATGCAGGTATAGAATTGTAAGTTCTCTAAGTTAGGATAGATGTTACAGCAATGTATCTAAATTGACAAAATTAATGGACTGGACCTTATTAGTGTATAGCATACTTTTAGTTTACATAACTGTTAACTATGTTCTATTACATGAGAGAAGGGACTTTTAATGGATGAGATGCTGTGAATTAGATCTAATGAATTCCCAAATTACATGGGATTCTCATGTCTGCTTGTTAGACATGCAGATCCCTGCTCCCAATTGGTTTTGATTGGGAAATAAAGTTGTCAGTGGTGAATGGCTGGGCAAGGAGACAGATGAGGGACTTTTAGGATTCCCAGGAAGGGACTGAGGAAAGACGTCCACCATAACAAGGGTGTAGGAGATGTACCAGGCTGGGAAGGTGCAGAAGGTAAAGCAGGCCGAAATGTAGGTGCACAGGGGAAAGCGGTACCAGGAGGGTTCTGTCCAGAGGAGCCAGGGCAGCAAAGATAAAACATAGATTTAGTACTAACTCAGGAATATCGGAGGGGAGTGTGTTAGCCACATGGGGGTTCAGGAGTGGCCCAACCATTGTGCTAGTTGAGGTATATTAAAAATAGCTGGCGTGTGTGTCTTTCATTCCTGAATCCAAACTCTTGGGTGGTGTAGGGAGGTGCGTGCGCCCACCCGTCGGGAGGTTTGAGCAGATTTACCGTTTTACTATTGGGGCGTAATCTTTCTATCAGACACTTGTTTGGCAAATATTTGTTTGCAGCCTCTGGTTTGTTTCTTATTTTCACAGGTGTCTTTCAAAGAGCAGTTTTTAACTTTTGTGAATTGAGCACCCCCTTTCTTTTCTACCTTTGATCATTGCTTTCTGTGTCCCATCTAAAACGTCTTCACTGAAGTCCTGGGTCAGGACTTGTGTTTGGCCTCAGGCTTAGAGTCCCAGATTTTATATTTAGGTCTGTGCTATAATTTAATATTTGTATGTGGTGTAAGGCCCGAAGCTAGGATTTATTTTATTTGCATGCAGACATGTAGTCACATCTGTTGACAAGGGTAACCTTACCCTGCAAATTACCATTTCCCTTAGTTATCAGTAGATCACTAAATGTCAGACCTGTTCCGAGCCCACAGTGGTATTCAGTTGATCTTTTTACAGGGAGGACAGTGTCTACCTTCTTCCTGCAGGACACCAACCTCGCATCCTCCTGTGGGATCTTCTACTGTGTCCTCTTTCTCTGTGTCCCACTTCCTCTTTTGTGTAAGGACACAGTCGTGTTGGATTTAAAGCCACTCTAGTGGCCCTAAGAGCTTCTGCTTGCAGCCTGGACTGTAGAACAAAGAGGCCGTGGGGCAGAGGAGGAATGCTGTGCGAGGTGATCTGTTGTCCTGTCAGCTCTCCAAACTTAATTTTCTTTTCTGCAGAACACAGGTAGTTGCCATCCCTTCCTGAATCAGTGAGGGGATTAAATTAGACACAGCGTATAGGCCTTAAGGAAACGAAGAGACCCACTACCTTCCCTGAGTCAGCTCTATGGCAAGAGTTTGTAGTGTGTGTGTGTGTGTGTGTGTGTGTGTGTGTGTGTGTGTGTGTGTGTGTGTGTGTGTACATAGTAGGTGAGCCAGTTCCCAGTTGAAAGAACAACTGAACAATACAGGCGTTGCTCTGTGAAGGACATGCTGGAGGAAGTATATTAAATGAAACCTCACCGTCCATGTGAGGGTGGGGCTTGATGGTAGGAACCTTATCAGATTCGTTCAGATGGCAGCAGCTCTTTTAGAAAAACCATATCCTGGTGTATCAAAAAAAACCCCAAAGGTTATGATGGCTTCAGCATTGCAAGGATCCAAGACTGGCTTACGGCAGCAAAGGCAGGAGGGTCTCTGAGCCCAAACGAGAGGTAGACCAGAGCCAAAGAGAGGTGCTCAGCCTCTCTCAGAGGCCACTAGCAGGCACCTGCCACATCCACCACCCTGTAAGAAACAGTGTGGTCATAATCTGCTCAGAGAGTCTCAATGGCTATCTCTGTAGGACTGAGGATTTGGTGTTTGGGATCACTTAAGGACCCAAATGACATTATCCATGTCAAGCCCCACCCCTTCAGTAGCATCAGGCATGTATGATTGGGGGTGGGGGAGGGGTGGTGGACACCCAGTTCCTTGGCAATGATAAAGGAGGGTGGATGAATGAATGAACTAACAAACAATGGATGCTCCTCAGCTGTTGGATCCTGCCAACAGCCTGCTCTGATGGCCCTGCTACCTCCCATAAATCCCCAGAATGGGGACCAGTGTTCTTAGTACCTGGGCCTTGTCCCCCTCATATAATACACAGAGAAGAAGAGGACCGAGGGGCAGCATAAGGCTTTCTTGTGTGACTCTCCTCATGCCATCAGGAGCCACCCCTGTGCTCTGCTCAGCTGTGACTCTGTTCTCCGGGGTCCCAGATCCCATAATCTTTTCCTGTTGGGTTGGAAAAGGTCAGATCTGTGTTCTGGGAGTCAGCACAGAAAGTCCCTCAGATGCTGACAGGGCTTTGCCGGGTGGGGGAGGAGAGCACACTTCAGCTCCCGTCCTGATTCGGGATATAGGTCTGTCCACTTAAAAGCCAATTTACCCCCAGGAGATGGGAACAGAGTGCTCAAAAGTCCAAATGGCTTCCTCCAGAAGTCAAACGCGGAGCGAAATCAGCCTGCCCCCATTTTAAAGCCATCAGAATCAAAGTCTCTTTGTTCAGCTGTTTATTTGATACGGACGAACTGCGGAAGACTACAAATGAACCGAAGCTTGAGCTCGGTTTGCCGTGCGTTCAGCCAGTGTTTGGAGGGGCCAGTCTGTCTTCAGTGGCTTTGCCCGCTCTGGCCTGTACAGCATAGCCTTTGCTTGGTCACAGGGAGCTGTGGCGAGGTCCCCACAGGCTTGCTGCGGGTGGCAGAACCCCTGCAGCTTCAGAAGGTGCCTCCGAAGGAGCCTCTGGCCACACCCATGCTAAGATACAAACCTTGCCTTGTCAGCTCATTTCTTCTAACATATTCTGCTTCCATCAGGACTGTCCAGCTTGGGGGCAGGGACCATGACTTAGGCTCCCACAAGCCTGACTAGTGTCCTGCACACCAAGTTCAAAATGTCTGTGGTCTTAGGGTGCATGTGTGAGCATTCCCACAAGTACAATGTAGTAGGTGACAAAAGAGTTAAGGAATGAACCCCTGGCAGGCAGGCAGGCAGGCAGGCAGGCAGGGGACAGTTTGGAAGTCCCGTTGTTTGGCGTGTGTGTGTGTGTGTGTGTGTGTGTGTCTGTTGATAACAGGACAAAGTCAGCAATTATCACTGAATGGACTTTTTTCGATGGGGAAACTTTCAGGGGACTGGCTCAGGTGGCCTTTTCTTCTCACCCCCAAATTCAAGATTCTAACTGGCTGCCCTAAGGGATGCTGGTGACTGACTGCAGGGGGGATGATAACTCCTTCCTGCACAGACTCAAGGACAGAAAAACACAAAGCTGTTACAAACAAAAACCCACTAACGCATGGCTGGCAGAGAGAGAGGTTAACCAGGCCAGCAGTGTGGGGCACAAATTTAGTTTCACACTACCCTCTGACGCCTCGGACTCCAGGTACCCACTACTTTCCACCATTTCTGTATTAGCTGAGAACCCATTGCTTAATTTCAGGGAGAGCCAAGGGCCCAAGGCCGGGGACTAGGCTAAGACACAGTAGAAGATGCCCTCTGTGTTCCTCTCCCTGCCTATCCTCACCCCATATTCCTGCTTGCCTCTCTAGCTGAGAGGCCATGCCCACAGTCAGTCCTGGCAGTGCACATCCACATTTCTGTTCATGCAGGGGTCAGAGGTCAACTTCAGCTGTCATTCCTTAGGAGCCGTCTACCTTTTTCCTTGAGGCAGATTTTCTCCCTGGGGCCTGGGGCTCATGGATTAGGGTGGCTGTCCAGCCAGCTGAATCGATCTGTCTGTCTCTAACTCCCCAGAGCTGAGGTGGCAAAGCACATGCCACCATGTGTTTTTACGTGACTTCTAGGGGACCAAACTCAGGTTGCCATATTTGCACAAATGCTTTACTGACTAAGCTGTGCCCCCCAGCCCCAACTTTCCTTGAGTTTCAATTTTATTTTCCTCTATCCAGTGAGTACAGATTTCTTTTAAAAACCCTCCTCAACTTTGAAGGTAGATCCTCACTCTGTAGCCTCAGCTAATCTGGGACTCATTAGATAAACTAGACTAGCCTAGGACTTGCAGCAGCTCTCATGACACAGGCTCTTGGGTGCTGAGATTACAAATTTATGCCACCATGCCTGGCCCAGATTAAGTCTTTATATTGAAAATGCAATTGCCAGTTTTTCTTTATTGTGTTTTACTGACCTCTCTTTAGCTTCACGTGGTTTTCTTCCTTAGAGAAAACAGATATGGGTTAGTCTGAGCTGCTATAAGAAAATGTGATACTCTGGGTTGCTCCTGGTCATGTAATCTCCTCGTCATGTGATCCAGTCTAACAAATCTACACACATATAGTACACACATACTCACACACAGATACACAGAGATACAGGCAGACATGGACACACAGAGACAGACAGACAGACAGACACACACACACACACACACACACACACACAAACAAACACACCTCTGTTTGTTCCATTTTTCTGGAGAACCTTAATAAAGGGAAGAAACAAATGACCAGTGTTTAGAGGTCTTAGAAAAACTTTTAGGATGTCCTGCTGTTGGCCTGGTAGGTGTTCATATGAGTTTGGATGGATGGAGATAGTCAAAATCAAGGCCACTCAAGGCCAGGCACATTTTAGGGCCAAAATTTCCCCCATTAAAAAAGTGATCAATCTGTGTTCTGTTTAGCACACAGGACTTCCAGCAGCCTGGAGGTCCTGGTACTGGTCAGCAGTGATCTGAGAAAACCAAGCATTTTCACACAACAGGGACGGGTCAGGTTAGTGTCCTCCACGAATCTAAGGACAGACTTCTCTCATTCACTATGGCTAACAGCCTGATATGCATTGTTGCAGCCCAACAAACATAACTCTTTGGTTGGAGGCAAATGCCTTAGCTACTTTTTTTGTGGCTTTGATAAATTACCATGACCAAGGCAAGTTGTAGAAGGAAGGGTTTATTCGGGCTGCAGAAGGAAAAGAGACTGCAGTGATGGGAAAGTGGGAGGCGTGGTGGCTAGAGCAGAAGCTAGGGCAGGAAGCAGAGGGTAAACTGGGAATGTCAAGTGGCCCTGAAACCCCAAAGCTCACCTACAGTGATGTATGTCCTCCAGCAAAACCACATCTCTTAGACGTCCCCCAAACAATACCACCAATGTGGTATTGAGCTTATGGTGGGAATTCTCCTTCAAGCCACCACAGAGGGAAGAATAATCTATTATTCCTGAGAGGGGAAATCACCCAGTGTGAGAAGTCCTGCTGTGGAGGAGTCTGCTTGCCAAGGCCACTCTCAGGGCTCTCTCCCTCTGTTCCATGTATGGCCCTGTAAGATCTCAGCTGTCTCCAATCCCTCCCCCATTTACCATCCACTGGGCTGCAAATTGTCCACCTTCTAAGATGAAGACTACAGATGTTAGTCTGTGATCACAAGGCTAATTAACACCCACCACATAGATGGCTGGTACCGGATCAGGGTCCCCCTTTCCTGCCAAGGCCTTATGAAATCTTCAATGTAGAGGAAGCATTTCTGGTTTGGAGGGATTAAACAGCAAGTTTTCTAAAACAGAGGCAGGTGGTGTTCATCTGGGCCCACACCCACGAGCCTCTGCGTTTACTTGTTTGATTTCATCAGGCTTAGAGACACAGCTACCGAGACATACTCAATAATGGGCCACAGCCCCACACGACATGTTAGCTCCAGATCTGGGACGATGCTTTAATCTGCTGCTTGCTCTGGTTTCATTCTGTTGTGGTGACAAATACCATGAGCTTTTGGTAGGGGAGGGAAGGCTTTATTTCAGCTTACAGATTGTAGTCCATCACTGAAGGAAGTCCGGGCAGGAAGTTGAAGCCAGGCCTGCATGCTATTTCATGTAGCATTGTCTCTGGCCGAGGAACTCACTCAACCACGGAAGTGCAGCCCAAACCTCTGAGGATGGTGCTTTTGTTTGTCTTCCATATAGGCTCCCACTCAGCTTACCCTTTGAGTCCAGGAGCACCCACCTAGGGGATGGGACTACCCAAAGTGGGCAGTCCTTCACAGACAGGCCAATCTCATTTGGGCAGTTCCTCAGTTGAGATTCCTTTTCCGGTGACTTTAGACTGTGTCAGGATGATAAAGGGTATTCCCCTGACTCCTTTTGTAGGTGAAAAGGGATTGGTTGCTAACGGCTGCTCTTGTCTTTGGTTAGTTTGTTGAAAGTAAAACAAGGACAAGAGAACGTCATAGCCTGTTGATGACAGATGACCTTCAGGCACTCTGTAACTCAATAAATACCTAGGGTAAATGGGAAGACTGTGGTCTTTTCTTTAATGGGGGAAGGAAGGCATCTACTGGAATTGAACCTAGGGCTTCTATTCATGTTGGGCAAATGCTTTACCACTGAGCTATTGGCCCAGCTAGTGACTTCTGTTTAGAATTTTGAGGCAAGGCCTCAGGCAGTCTAGGCTGACCTTGGACTCCAGATCCTCCTGCCTCTCCCTTCTGAGTCCTGGGATTACAAGCATGCAGTAACGTGCCTGGTTGAGGCCATGGTCTGATGAAATCATAGGCACAGGTGTCACCAGAGTTGTCTTTTCCCCCTTTCCTTTTGGGAAGACGGCCATGTTGCCCATCTACACAGGTTGATGACTGGCTGCAGCAGTTACAGGAGTGACAGTACTGACACGGATCTTACATTTTGATGAACTTGAACATCACAGTGCTGTTATGATTCAGTTTCTATCCCTATTATATATTCAGCTTGCAGTTTTCCTTAGATGGGGGACAACTGGGATAAGAGGAGCCATCATTAGAAGACACCCCATTTCCCAGAGATGAATCTCCATTCTTCTCTCTTAGGAGGTTTGGTTGGGAACATTAGCCATTTATGACCACAGGTCAGTATGGGATCTGAGTCCACCACAGCTCATACGTCACCTTAACTTGATACTAATACCTGTTGGGGTGGTTGGTTTAATTATTAAGTTGATATAGCCTAGAGCCACCTAGAAAGAGAGAGTCTCAGATATCATCTTCATTAGGTTGATCTGTGGACATGTCTGTAGGGGACTCTCTCTCTGTCTCTCTGTCTCTCTCTGTCTCTCTGTCTCTCTCTCTCTCTCTCACACACACACACACACACACAAGATTTGTATTTAATGTGTATTGGTGTTTTGCAGGTGCCTCCAATGTGTGCAATTCTTGCAGAGACAGGAGCGGGGAATTGGATCTCTGGAACTAAAATATGTTTGCTAGCTGCTTTGTGGGTACGGGAACCCATGCCAGGTAAAGCCAGGACCTCTGGAAGAGCAGCGAGAACTCTTCACCACTGAGCCATCTCTCTAACTCTGTGAGTGGTCTTAATTAAGTTAATTGATGTGGGAAGACCCAGCCTCTGGTGAGTGGCTCCATTCCCGTGGTAGAGGATCCTAAACTATGTAAGAGTGGAGACATGAAGCTGAGCATAAGCAAGCAAGGGAGCATGCGTACAAGCAAGGGAGCATGTGTACAAGCAAGGGAGCATGCGTACACTGATTTCTCTCTGTTCTTGACTGCATATGATATGGCTAGCTGCTTAAAGTTCCTGCCTTGACTTCCCCACAATGATTGATGGACTGTAAGCTGGAATTTTAATGAAATAACCTCTTCTCCTATTAGTTTTTTTAAATTTATTTTTATTTCATGTGCATTGGTGTTTTGCTTGCACATGTGTCTGTGTGAGGGTGTCACATCCTCTAGAACTGGAGTTATACACAGTTGCAAGCTGATGTGTGGTTGCTGGGAATTGAACCTGGGTCTTCTGGAAGAGCAGCTGGTGCTCTTAATCACTGAGCCATCTCTCCAGCCCCTCTCATCATTTTTTTGGGGGGAGGGAGGTCAGAGCATTTTATCAGACCTACAGAAACGAAACTAGAATACCCTTGAAGACTCTGCCCAAATAGGGTAAAACTTCAGCATGCATTCTGAGGTAGGAGCCCTATGATGAAATATGTAACTTGAGTAATGAGGTAGGTGAGGCCACCATGGTCCTGGAAGCTGTAGAGCTGTCAGGCATAATAATTACAACTTGACCCAAGGGTGTGGAAGCCTGTGCTGCCTCACACTGCATCCTAAAAGACAGGATGCTGTAAAGACGCCATGTGTGACTGGGCTTCCGTGTTTGGGATGTGGGCGCTTAGGGGTTGAGGGTAGTGGCTTTTCCTGGGAATGGCTCTGCCTTGGCTCATTACACTCTAGAAAACTGAGCCCAGGGAACAGTTGTGAAAGATGGGGGAGTTGAAATTCCAGAGAAGCAAGGGTGAAGCCCAAGGACAGTGAGGCCCGAAGAGGAGGGGAGAAAGACAGATGGGTGAATAGGTAGGTCAGTACAACCTAAGAACACTGCAGCTGGCTCCGGTCACAGCTACACAGAAGAATGCTTGGGAAAGGCAGAGGATTCTAGCCTTCCCTTCTAGCCTCTGGTTTTTCTTTCTGCCGAAAGCTCACCCATGAAGCTCACACCTCCACCAGTTGGGTTGCGTTACTGAGTCCCTCAGAACAGCCACTAGGAAACCCACACATGTGCTCTGACCCATCTGAGCCCACAAAGCTAGGAGAAGCCGACCACAAGTGACTGCAAAGGTAACCTGTAGCTCCCACCGTGAACTGAGGCAGCTGCTGAACTATAACATGGCACAAACCAGTCAGCCGTGTGTGAGAGCCACTTAGCTCAGGCTGGGCAAGCTGAGCATGACAGGTGGCTACCTGGGTTGCTTGCCTGAGGTGGCCTCGGGTGGGGTCCCCAGAACAGGTGTGTGTTCTGGTTGTAGTTCTGTAAGTAGCTAGACCTGGGGAGCAAGCCTCGAGGGCTGATTGGGACTGACTGTCACCAGAGATCTTGATACCATTCCACACTCTTCCAGGAGGTCAACACCTCCTTCTTGTTGGCCTGTGCATGAGTGTCATTGATTGAGTTTTTACGAAAGCACTAAGCTAGCGTGCACACACTCTTTGACCAGGAGTGCCTTCTGCTTAGCTCCTGGGAAAAATAAATCCTCAGATGTGGGAGTCAGTCCTAAGGCCTGCTCCCTGTTTAGCATAGGCAGTGTCTGCCAAGTCTATACAAGTCTGTGCCACTGCACAGACCTGGCATTCTGCAAACCCCAGAGGAAACTAGCCAGCCCTGTTGGGGCTGTCCCAACTTGGCCCCAAAGCAGGAGCGCCCTTCTATTGGGCATGATTTTTACCTGACCTTTGCTAACCTTGACTTCTGCCCTCACTCCTTCTTGTCTTTTTCACCTTCCTCTTCCCACCTACATGGTTGTTTGTCCTCCTCTTAGCCATATTTCACAATTTTCTAATTAGCATTCACCTCTACCTGGCTTTTCACGGCCCAGTTGAGTTTTCCTTCCTGTACATGGCTTTGGGTGTGAGTCTCGAATGTTTCAGGCATGGTGCCTATCTTGAAGACCCCACCTAGAGGTCAGGCTCCCAGTGAGAGCCTGCTTCCCAGTGAGAAAGAAAACAATAGGTCTGAAGATAACCTAGGCACTGTGGAGCAAACTGGTCAAGGCTTGCTCCCCGCTCTGGATTTCAGTACTTTGGGGCCTTTCTTAACTCCCTGACCTTCAGGTGATCTTTTTTTCTTTCTGTTCTTTTCTTTCCCAGACCTCAGTTCACTTCCACCCAGCCCTCCCTATCCTCCTTCACTTCTAGCTACCCTGCTCCCATAGTCAGCCATTGAAAGAGCCAAGAGCATGTTCAAGAGACACAGTAGGTGGCTGTCTGACTCCAAAGTGCCTGGTGGTCATGTCCTGATACTTCCTTTGTCTCTAGCTACTTGCCAGTGAGCACAGAAAAGAAACATAAGACTCTCTGGGCACCTGCTAAGCTTTCTGGCTCGGCTTCTGCTCCCCGGACCTTCATACAAAAACATGACTCATCTAGCTCTGGAAACCATGGATTCCCAGGCTCTTTGGGTGTGGTCTAATTTTGATATGAGCAGAGAAGTTTTGTCCAAACACACCTTCTCTCTTGTCTTCTGCTTTTGAAGGGTCTCCTTGTGCTCCAGCCTCCCTCTGTGGGACAACAACAAAGACTAAGAGAAGCAGCCACCCATCCCAACTTTCCTATTTCTTTCCCATGTTCAAGTATGTTTGTTCTCCCAAGGGAACCACACATAGCCATTACACACCTGTTTGATGGCTGCAAAGTAAATGGAGATACACCAACTTGGCATCTTGGCTAGTTGACATTTAACCGACATCAAGGTTTAAGTTCTAGTTCTGTGCGCATATCTCCTTGTACACAGTTTGACAATGGGGAGGATCCCTGTCAATCGGCTCTCTCAATAGAAAGCTCAAATCTAGCTGGAGCGTCAGCATTGCCTTGACCGAGTGTTTCAGTAATAAAAGGACAGTGTCTCTGTGAGTCCCTCAACATCGCCTCTGAGCATGCACACTTCATTTGAAAGCCTGGTTCCACATGCAGAAGGGAGGGGAGGTTATCCTCACTATAACAGCACCTTTCGCTCTGTTTGTGGCTGGAACAGTGTGAGTTCTGGCCATTCCTCATCTTCATGGCCAATGGAATACTTTGGGTGGTTTGGGAGGGGGTCGCTCACCATTCTACAAAAAGATAATGGAGTTGGGTGGAATAGAATGATGGGAATGGCTTAGATTGATCAGGACCAGCTAGGTGGAGTAGGAGATTGGGACAAGGCTTTTTCATATTCCATGCTTACTATTCCTTAGGGATAGGGAGGAGGCAAATAGAGACTGGTGAGGTGAGCCAAGCTGTGCTAGAATGTGTACCACTGTAAGATGTGACAAAATATGGACATCAGTCTCTCCAGACCCAACCTTGCCTACTTTTTTCTTTATGACTATTGGCATAGTTTTATAGACAAGGATGTTAAAACTTGTGTAAATATTGTTGACTGGGACACAAAGAAGCTTGTTCCTGATTTTTTTTTTTTTAGATCCTTTTCCATTCCAACATTATGACAAATAGGTCACTTGTAGTGCAACTTTTTAGTCACTCAAGGGGACTATCTGATACAGGTCTAGTGACAGTTATCTATATTCTGCATAGAAGGTGGCCTAGTTAGCGTCAACTGTTAACTTGAAATAGACCTGACTGGAGAGTCACCATGAAGAATTGTCTAGATCAGATAGGCCTGTGGGCATCTGTATGGGACTGTCTTGGTTGTTAATTGATATAGATGGGCCCAGTACACTGTGGGTGGCACCATTCCCCGGGCAAGTAGTCCCAGGCTCTATGAGAAATCTAAACAAGCATTACTATGTGAGCAAGCCATCAAGCAGTATTCCTCCATGTTTTGCTTTAAGGTCCTGTTTGAGCTCCTGCCCTGACTTCCCTCAATAATGAACTACAGCTTGCAAGGTGAAGTAAATCCTTTCCTTCCTTAAATTGTTCTTGGTCGGGACGTCTTATTATAGCAACAGAAATCAAACCAGAACAGAAAGTAACAGATCCAAAGAGACCAAATGGCCCATTTAAGGTCCTGCAGCTGGTATACAGCAGAGGCAGTACCCCAGAGTGAGTGTCATCATCAGACATCTGCCTGGAGTGATGCAGCCTCATGGGCTTGGGGTGGAGACACTTGACCACCAGGAAGTAGAAAAGGACCTTTCTTCCAAACATTTGCCTCCACGCTGCTGTCAGGGACTTTGTGTAACCAGAGGCATCCAAGCAGAGGCCAAGATCTGCTGGAAGGGTGACAGTAGCAGAGACTGCTCTGAATGGAAGGTTAATTCGCCTGGTCCAGACTCTCTGGAGACCAAGCTTCCCCACAGGCCCATCTCTGTGCATGTATAGTCCTGTTTGATTCTTGTACCCACACAAGATTTCTTCTTTCTGTTCCCTGGAGGGCTGTCATGAAGTCTGTGCTGTGACTAAGGCACAACCTGCCCCTGAGGATACACAAACCACTGCCTCTGATGACTGTGTGCTCACTTGGGGGACTGCACTAGGAGGTTCATGACATCATAATTATTTGGTTCTTGTGGACTCAAACATCCCACAGATGACAGTAATTAACAAGTTCTGCCCAATGTGGCATTTTCTTCCAAAGGCTGCAAGATGTTTCAGAATTCTCTCCCTCTCTCTCTCCTCTCCTCTCTCTCTCTCTCCCCCCTCCCTTCCTCCTCCCCTCCCCCCTTCCTTCCCCTCCTCCTCCCTCCCTTCTTCTCCATTCTACCTTCCTGCCCCTCTCCATCACTCTCCACTCTGCTCTTGGTTCCCTCCCAGCCCACACTACTTTCCCCTCCCCACACATCCTTTCCCTCTTTTTTTTTTGACTCAGTCTCCCTTGCTGTCACCATCTTCTCGTGCTCTCCTTCTGGGAGCAGAGATGGAGCTGCGAACAGCACTAGGTAACCTTTTGTCCAGTGCTTCCCAGGGTGTTCCCAAGAACATGTGAGTATCCCAAGTCAAGCCTCATCCCAGACCCTTCCTGCTCACTGTAATGGTCGCCTGCTGGGGACCACGTTTCCTATTTGATAGCTATTGTTCAGGTAAAGTGTTGGACCTGCCTGGTCCTGCACGGCCAGATTTCTCCCCAAAACTTTAGTAGTTTAATATATACATACACATATATAATATATTTAATATGTTAAACATTAATATTAAATATATTACAGTTTTATATAATATACATAATATAATATAACTATAAAAAATATATATCCCTGCTAGAGATGGCTCAGGGGTTGGGAACACTGGCTGATCATTCAGAGGACCCAGGTTCAGTTCCCAGCAGCCATATGTGGCCCACAGCCATCTGTAATTCAAGTTCTAAAGGATCCACACACATATGGTGTATAGACATACATGCAGGCAAAATACTCATACACATAAAACAAAAATTTTAATTGGTAAATAACTAAAATGCTATCTAAATCAATGGAGTTAAAGAGGAAGCTCGGCAGCTCAGTCAGCATCTTAAGACAAGTGTCTTCAACAACTACAACCAAAAGATAACGTGGGGTACATGTTGACAAAGGATGCTAGAAAAAATATTAATGTCTTTGAATAAAATCATAACCAAAGGGCTCACTGGTTAGTGATGGGTGAGAAGGATGTAGATGCTGGACTGATGTTTTGTACATGGTGTGATGACGTGTCTCCTTCCTTCCTTGCCAACCTAAGGCACCTTCTGATTGGTTAAAATAAAAATTTTATTTTATTATTTTTTTTAAAAAGCCTATGGCCTACAGCAAAAGTTAGAGTAGTAAGGGACTTCTGGACAGAATGAAGGACTCTGGGAAAGACAGTGGCAGGGGAGCTTCTCTTCGGATAGTGTCGGACATATGAAACTGAGGAGAGATAACCAGCCATGTGGCAGGACTTAGATTAGTATAAACAGGATAATTGAGTTTCAAGCTAGGGGAACAAGTCTGGCTTAAAGCCTAGGCATTCATAAATAAAAATAAGTCTCCATATCATTATTCAGAGCAAGGGTAGGCATAGAAACACTTGTGGGAGAGTGGAAAGAAACACCCATGGTTACAGGTATAGATACACAATATGGTAGTTGTCAGGTACCAAAGAAACCCAGGACAATTCTCTCTTAGTACCTGTGGCTCCTCCCAGTACTTCTCACCCCACCTCCTACCCTAAGCCTCTCCAGGGCTTCCCTTCCCCAGCTTCTCTTCCCTATATACCTCAGCCATTTTGGGTACTCACTCTCTTGGTCTGTGAATCCTCTCTTGCCCTTTCTTGGTCCCCTCTTTCTTTTCTTCCTCTCGTGCTCTCCACCTCTCCCCATCTCAGGGGGATTCTTTCTCTGATTGTCTGCTCCCTCATAGCTACAATAAGTCCTTTCTCCTCAATCATACCTAGGAGTGGTCACTGTAAGACCCCGACCCCCGGTCAGTGGTACTTACTTCAAGACCCGCACCCTCCACCCCCAAGTGAGACACCAAGATGCAGATCGATGCAAAAGCAAGAGGTTTATTTTCTGGTGCATCAGGATCACACTTCACTGAGTCCCTCAAAGTAAGTGACTAGAAGGCGACACCGAATGGCTATTATAAGCAGTTTTTATACTTTTTAGGGGCACAGGTTACATCAGCAAGGTCCCAGTTCAAACTTATTGACTAAGCATATTGACCTCTAAATCTATTGGCTAGCAAGCATGGGCAGATCATGACACACATTGGAACTCTATCAGATGGTCAGGTGACTATCAGCCAGTACATTCTGAGAACTGTGGGTGGAGAATGGAACTTGGCCTAGCCTTGACCTGAGGAGGGTGGGTGTAAGGCTGGTGAAAGCCCCTAGGGTTCTTCAGTCATGTCCTTATTTCCACTCAACAACCAGCCCTTCACAGGTACAAAGTTCTGTCACTCGTGACAATGCGGGTCAAACACAGGGGTACTTCATGCTAAGAGAAGTAAGTCAGGTATGAAGAGGCACATCCCATGACCTCACTTCCTTGTGGAATCCTAAAAGACAAAGTCATTGAAGGAGAGAGTAGAATGGAATATCCAGAGGCTAGGGCCTTGGGGAGTGAATGAGGAGCGGAGGCTCAGGAAAGTTCCAGTTGAACAGGAGCAATAGGTTCTGGGGCTATTAATTAGCATAGTGACCCCAGTTAATAATACCATGTGCTTTTCAAAATGGCTAAAAGAATGTGTTACAGTATCCTTTCTGTTGCTGTGATAATAGACTCTGATCAAAAATACCTTGGGGGAGGAAAGGATTTATTTGACCTTCACTCTCAGGTCACAGTTGGTCATCGACAGAAGTCAGGACAAGAACTCAAGCAAGACTGTGAAACAGAAACCATGGGGAACTCTGCTTCATAGCTCAGTCACGGTCTTATGCTTATGTAGTTTTCTTATACAGCCCAGACCCACAAGCCTAGGGAATGGAGCCGCCTCCTCCACCAACGAACAATCAAGCCAATCTCCCAAACACACTCATGGGCCAATCTGACCTAGGCAATCCCTAAAGTAAGACTTTTCAGGTGACTCTGGGCTGTGTTGAGAAGTTGACATTTAAAGCTAACTAGGACAGTAGGTTTTAAATGTTCCCACCACACGGAAATGATAAATATTTAAGGTGGTGAATATGCTAATTAGCCTAATTTGATCATTTCATAGTGCATAAAGGGATCTAAACAACACTGTAGCCAATAAGTATGCATGAGTCTTTGCCAATTAAAACAAAAGCAAACAAAACATAATAAATTATTTCATAGCATTTTTAGCTCCACAAACACATTGCACAGAAGGTACACAGAAGGCCCACGTACTCCCTGCCTCCTCCAACTTCCCCTCACTGTATAGCACCCTCATGGTACCAGTACCTTTGTTAAAGTTGACAGAACTTTATGGGCATATCATCACACAAAGTCCAGAGTTCACTGAAGGGCTTCATGCTTGGTGCATGTATTACACTGCTGACAAATGTACAATGGTGGCTATGTATCCACAATCTAGTAATAGTTACATAGGACCAGGGACAAAAGCTCTACTTTTGTAGGAGGCTTGGGAGATGGCTCAGCAGGTGAAAGAGGGAGTCACATATGCCTGACAACCTGAGTTTGGTCCTGAGAACTCCTCCCCCTTTTAAGTCACAACAGAGGTCTGGGTCTGTAATCCCAGCACCCCTTTATAAAGATGGAGAGTAGAGATAGGAGAACTGGCCAGAAGCTCAAGGGCTAAGCTAACCTAGAGTCAGCAAACACAAGAGAAACAGTGTCTCAAAGCAAGACGGAGGGAAAGAACCACCTAGGGAAAAGCTGTCCTCTGATTTCCACAAGAACGCCATGAAATACCTACACACACCTGTGCACATGCATACACACACATGCATGCACACATGCATACACATTGCTCTGAAAAAAACCTTTCCTGCTCCATCCCTGCATCCTAATCGTATAAACACTAATCCTTATGAGCTTTCTATAGCTTTGCCTTTTCCTGGATAGCACAGGTGGAATTAGAGAACACAGTCCTTAGCAGACCAGCTCCATTAGCTTGGCAAACACAGTTAAGCTTCTCCCATCACTTTCCATGACTTGAATGTTTACCTCCATTGCCCTGCACAAATTCCACCATCCAGGAGTACTGCAGTTTATCGATGTACCCACTGGAAGACACCTTGGAGGCTTCTGACTCTTTACAATTACACGTAACTGCAGTAAACATGTACATTCTATCTTTGCATGGGCATATTCCCCTCAGCTCATTAACTTACAAAAAGCACGATTATGGGTCACAGGGTCAGAGGAGGATTGGCCCTGTGAAGAGCTACCAAACCATCTTCAAAATGGAGGCATCACTCTGCACTCCCAGCCGTGAGAGTTCCTGTTGCTCCTTGTCCTCGCCAGTACTTGGTGGTGTCAATTTTTGAATTTTGGACACTCTGATTGGTAGTCGGTGTTTGTTTGGAACCCCTGCTTATCCCCTGCACAAGCTAAGAAACCCCGTTTGATCTTCTTCCCCTAACCCCGAGGGCAAGGAGAAAATTCTGGGCTAACAGGCCATCTTTCCCCATCTCCGCATTTCCGGTTACCCACCCACGAGTGCCCACCCAAGGACTCAACTTTTTTATCTTACATGGATATAATCTCAGCTCCTAGATCACACATTATCACCCCGTGATTAAAATCCATAAAACTCCCTTGATGTAGCCCAGGCGCATGACTTTACTGACCTCCACCCGAACTCGCCCGAAAGCCTGCCTCTCAATAAACCTGCCTTTATATTTTAGGCTTGGCTTGAATCGGTTCATTTCCTCAGCTGAGAAACCTATTAGTTATATCCATTGTTGTTTTGATTTGCGCGTCTCTGTTGCCATGTGATGTTGAGCATCTTTCACGGGCTTCTTTGTCGTCTGAATATACACTTTGGTGAGTTTTCTATCCAGGCACAACACAATCACCATCTTTTAACCCTGTCATTTGTTCTGCCATTGTTGCACTTAGTGTATGTTAATCAATACCCAATGTGTGTTTTGCAAGCACGTTTATATAGTTTGCCTTAGTTTCTCAACGGTATCATTTTGTTTTTAGTTATGTGGCTAGGTGCTAGTTGAGGTTGGTTAGTAGGCATGTGCACGTGAGTGCAGATGCACAGGGAGACCAGCAGAGGGAGCTGGGTGATCTGAAACTACAGTTACAGGCAGTTGGGCGCTGCCTGACGTGGGTGCAGGTCCTTTGCAAGAATAGCAACTCTTAACTTCCGAGCCATCTTTCCAGCCCCTTCTTACGCTCTTACATTGTCTTCATCAGGGCAGGAATTTAAGTTTAATGGCAAGTCAACGTCACTATTTTCTTTTGTGTGTTGTACCTCTGGTGGAGGTGGCAAGTCTGACAAAAGTCTTCATCATAGCCAAAGTCACCTAAATCCTCCTCTTCTTCCTCTTCTCTGTCTGTCAACCTGTCTGTCTGTTTCCCTTCCTTCCTTCCCTTCTGTTTCTTCCCTCCCCTTCCCCTCTCTCCATCCCTTCTCTTTCTTTTGGAAACAGGGCTTTACAATGTAGCTTAGGCTGGCTTCAGACTCAAGATCTTCCTGCCTCAGTCTCTCAATTGCTAGGATTATAGGCATGTACAGCAACACCCGGCTTTATGGTCCAGTTTGAAGGTTTGTACTAAGTGTGTCCATTCTTTCTAGATTCATTTCTTTTACATGTGGATGCCTGGCTGTCCCAAAGCCATTTGTTGGAAGGCGATCTTTGATCTAATGCAGGTACCGCCTTTGATTCTCTGTCAAAGATCAGTTGCCCTTATTTTGGTGAGTCTATTTCTGAGCTCTCTACCTTGACCTACTTGTCTGTTTGTTTCCTGGTTCTGTCCTAGCTTGGTTTTGTGCCTTTGTAGTAAGTCTTGAAGTCAGATATTTGTCCTCTGACAGGCCAGCCATGGCCTCAGTGGCCTTGTCAATGCGTTCTTTAAATCCATGAAAAATGGTTAGAAGGACAAGACAAAAATGGCAAGCAGCTATCCTTCATGTTTTCTTCTAAGACGTTTATGGCTGCTTGTCTTACACAAATCTTTAATTGACTTTGAGGCTTTTTTCTTTCTTTAATTGTAGAAAGAGATCATGGAAGTCACAAGAGGCTGGATGGGCATTTATTCTGAGGAAGGCTTTGTTAGATATTGGTTTTGGGCGATAGAAATATTGTAGAGTGATTGCACACTCCCAGTGGTCTCTCTGTAAGGACTGCTGTTGAACGAAAGGACACAATGAACAGAAGATTCCTGAGGCTGTACAGCAATCAGACTGTTATCCAATAAGCCCTATCTTATAACAATTCCACTTAATACCTTTTGAATTTCTAATGCCAATGTGACAATACATTCTGTAGGAACTGGTTCAGTCTTGGAATTTTTCCTTCTTTTGCATGAACTGCATCCAGAGTCACTTGCTTCGGTGGTTTCGCAGTCTCTCTGGTGTACAGAGAATCAGTTGACCGTAAGTTTGAGGATTTATTCCTGGGCTTTCACTCACTCCAGTGGTCTGTGTGTCTCCTGTTGTTCATATCACAGCATCTCAAATGCCTCAGAGAAGCACCTGGTCCTGGAGTTCTCTTACAAGAAGGACATAGTAACAACTCCCATTTAATTAATAGGCAAAGGGCTATTCACAAAAATCTGTGTTCTTTTTGAGTGATGTTTGATGGTTTGTGTCTTTGAAGAAATTTGAGAATTAACAGTATTTACCTGTACACTCAGTACAGGTATGCAATGAAATGCAAGCACTTGTAATACCACCCCCCCACACCCTTTAATTGTCCTTCTATCACCATCCTTTTATTGTTGTTGTTTAATAACCCCCTAAATTCAGTTGTGCTGGCCATATGTGCATGGGGGGGGTGGGATTCACTGGAGCATGGGAATCCATTAGTGTCCATATGGAAGGAGGAGTCCCGCTCCCTCAGAAACTATTACTTGCCTGTATCTTCTCAGTAAGGGGTGGGGCCAAAGGATGGTCTTCCCTATCTGTGATGGAATGCTGGCTGGCTTGATCTTACACAGGTAAGCACATCTGCACTGAGTTCCTCTGTCCAACAGCCCTGTCAGATACAGAGGATGGCATTTCAGGGCGTTCCTCCACATCTGCACGCCTTCCACAGAGATTTCTGAGCATTGGGGTGGTAGGGTGATCTAGCTGTCCTGTTTAGGGTAAATTATGCCACTGAAACTAGGCTTTGCCATACAAATAAAGCCCCTTAGGGTGGACAGACTTGGTGGCATGAACAATTCCATCTCACATCTTCATTTCCCACACTTGGCCCAGAGTCCAGAAAGTATATGGAATGAGAGATGGCAGGGGTGTGGCTTTGCCAATCAGACTCTGTAGAAGCATCTTGGGTAAATACTGTTGTCCAATACAGGCAAGGAGGGCCAAGCTTCAAGGAGAAATAAAAGTGACTAAAACCAACAAATGGGAAGAGTGCTCCATTGACAGTCAGATGACAAATGGTTTATGCAAATGAAAAGAAGACCTCATTTCTACTCTGCTGGAAACCACATTTTAAAAACAAATTTAAATCTTACTTAGAAATCATGAAGTCTTGGAGGTAGGCACTGTCACTAAGGGTCCTGGTTTGCAAGGTGCTTGAGTCATTTTGTCAAAATTTAAAATGCCTGCTCTTTGGCATAACAAGTCCCTATTAGCATCTATCCTACAGAGACCCAGGAGCACATGAACAGACAAGTGGATTTCTTTCTTTCCCCCATTTATTTAAATTATTTTAATTATTTACATTTTGTTCACTGTCTCCACCCCCCCTTAGTTCCGCCTTCCACTGTTCTGCATCCCATTCCTCCTCCCCTTGCCTCCAAAGGTCTCCCCCTTCCCTGGGTCTCAAGTCTCTCATGGGTTAAGCATATCTCCCACTGAGGCCAGACCAGGCAGACCTCTGCTACATATGTGCCAGGGGCCTCCGACCAGCCCGTGTGTGCTCCTGGTTGGTGGCTCAGTCTTGGGAGTTCCCTGGGGTCTGGGTTAGTTGAGACTGCTGGTCTTCCTATGGGGTTGCTCTCCTCTTCAGCTTCTTCAATCCTTCCCCTAATTTAACCATAGAAATCCCCGACTTCAGTCTAATGGTTGGGTGTGAGTATCTGCTTCTGTCTCAGTCAGGTGCTGGTAGGACCTCTTGGAGGGTAGCCATGCTAAGCTCCTGCATGTAAGCCCATCATAGCATGGTAATAGTGTCAGGCCTTGATGCCCTGCCATGAGATGGATTCCAAGTTGGGCTGGTCATTGAACCACCTTCAGTCTCTTTTCCATTTTGTCCCTGTAGTTCTTTTAGACAGGAACAATTCTGGGTCAGGAATTTTGACTGTGGGTTAGTGACCCTGTCCCTTCACTTGCAGCTACAAGTGGATTTGTTACATCATTCTTTTCATAATGGTTGGAAAGAAACTTAATATCAGCCACAGGGGAGTAAGTAAAAATATTCCATGAAGACTGATGTGGAATACTTGTGAGTCGTTACTTAATAAAAATTGGTCATTTCTCTTTCCTCTCTCATCCATCTATCTATCTATCTATCTATCTATCTATCTATCTATCTATCTATCTGAAAGAACTAGAGATACAAGATAATTTATGAAGTACATAGAATTCCAAGATGGCCTGTGACTCTTGTCTCCACTGGTGTATCCTCCAGTGTTAGCAGGACTTCAGACAAGACAGATGTTAGACTTCTGACAGGCTGGCATGGCAAAAGTGGAGCCATCTTGAGAACACAACTATGACCTTTGATCAGTATGAGCCAATCAAAAATAAGGAAATCTCCTGTACGGTCTGGCCACAGTCAAGTGTTAAGAGAAAGCTCGAACTCTGAGTTCAGAGATGCCATTGCTGGTCTAAAAGAAGTATCAGATGTTGGTAGGTTTTGTAGCTGCAAGGAAATAGACTCTGTCTCAGGAACATCATGACGGACCCTGAGCCTCAGGAGACCCAGCTGTGACCAAAGAAAGCAGAGAATGAGACCCTGCATGAGCCATACCCTTACCTCTAGACCTAGAAACCCTGAGGAGACTAAGGTGAGATGTTTAAGTCAGGTTCCACTGGTGATTCCCTTTCTACCCAGGAGATTACTGTACAACCCCAGGAATATAGGTATTTACAAATAGATATGCAGTTTAAACAGGTACTGACAATAAACCACAAGGAGTTTTATTTTAAAGTAATTCCTTGGTATATCTACAATTTTACCATTTACTAAAGGTAAAAGCAAATTTGCATACTAATGAGGCGAGTATGCTCGTTTAGTTTTACATAAAGAATTAAGTCTTGGCTGCATATTTGATGCTATAGGATGCTGAGCCCCTTCGGTGTTTTTCCGTGTTAATCAATATTTTGATTTTATAATTGTCGGTGCTGACAACACAGCGTCGCATAAATACAGAGTACAAAGTGGTCAACGTATGTCTAGGCCATAACAAGAATAGCTGGGAGTTCAGTCCTAACTCCAAGCCAAAAGCCATTTAGTAATTCTTTTAAAATGAGTTTTAAGTCAGCATTGAAAATCAGGCATCCTAACATGACATACCCCAAAGATACACCAATTCGATTCATGCTAAGGAATGATAATGGTAGGGGAACGTTCTGTCTTTGTTTTCTGTAACTAAACCATTATGGTTCTATTAAGGGTAGAAAACATCTTATGCGCATTGGAAACACTGCAATGCATAGCTTGCAACAGTCTGGCATCTGAGCCTACGTGTTTCAAGCTGTGTTGAGGTATGGCTTCATGGCATGCATGGTGCATAGTGTGCATGTGTATGTCTAGAACCACAGTTATGGGCGGTCACATGACACATAAAGGTGACCACTTCCAGAAACACCACCGATTCATCACACCTGTTGTTTTTAAATTAATTTTTGGTTATTGTGTGTTGGGAAACCTTTTAGTATTACCATTCTTTTGGTGGTATGGGTGTATGTGTTCAGGGTGGACCTCGGACATTCAATTATATTCAGTTAAGGAGCTGTTACTAGGCTGGGGAGATGGCTCACTGGATAAAGTCCTTGCCTTACAAGATCCCTAGCACCCAAATACACTGTGGGCAAGCATGTTAGTCTGTCTGTACTCCTAGTACTTATGAGGCAGAGACAGGATCATCAGCATAAACTGGCTAGTCAGATTATCCAAAATGGTAAGCTCTGGGTTCAGTGAGAGACTGAACCTCAATAGAGGGGGGTTGAGGAAGATAACCTGTGACGGTTAGTGTTAGTTGTCAATCAACTTGACAGAATCTAGAGTCACATTGGAATGCAGTCTCAATGAGGAGTTGTTTAGATTAGCTCGATCTGTGAGCATATCTGTGAGCCATATGTGAAATCTGAGATTATCTTGATTATATTAATTGAGGTGGGATGACCTGAGTACCACGGGTGGCACCAATCCCTAGGTGTTGTCTTTTTATTGTCTTTTGTAATGCTAAGTGCTGGCCCTCAAGACCTGGGACTCTGCCCCCAAGTTAATTCTGATGGGTAGATGAGATGAGACATAGGCTTAGAGAGAGGAGATCATGAGGAGGAGAAAGAGAAGCTACCATGAAATAGAAGAAGAAGGCACAGGAGAGAAGAAGAGAGAGACATCATGGGTTAGCTAAATGAAACAGTGAACAGTAAGGAGGAATGGATAGGAAAGGAGATTCTAACTAACAGCATGGAAGGAGGGCAGCTGCCCGGCTGCTGTGCTGCCTAAGACATATTTATGTACGTCTCATCCGAGAACATCAGTGGTCAAAGGTGGGTAGAAACTCCACACCAGGAGGAGTTTTAATAATATTTTTTTTTTTTACTACACCCAGGCAGGGGATTGGGTGCTGTTAAAGAGTGGAAGTAGAGCGGTAGCTGCACTCGTCGCTGTCTTCTAGTAACTGTGGTTGTAATGTGGGCAAATGCTTCACGCTCCCCCCAACCCCCCCCATGACGGACTGTAGCCAAGAACTGTGAGCCGTAATAAACCCTCCCACCTCAAGTTGCTTCTATCGGAATATTTTATGACGTCAGGAAAGGAAGATGCTGAGACACAACCAATGTCCACCTCGGGTTCATAGACGCGGACACATATACATTTCATATATGCATATAACATATTGTGGTAATATTAATCACTCACTCATGTCCCTTCTCTTTTTCCTCTTCTTAACTAATGCCATCTTCCTCTTGGCTTATATTAACCGACTAGTTTAATTAGTTACCTATAAGAACATGGCTGAGGGGTTACTTGCAGGACCGTGAGCACCGTACAGTGGCTATACCACTGAAGAAAATGTCTCTCTTTCCCTCAATCCCCACATGGACTGGCAGGGCCTCGGGAGTGTCTCTCTCCAAGCAAACATTGGCTGTAAAGGACTTTTTATTTTTAAAGGAGAGTTCTTTTGGGCTGGGGAGACAGCCCAGTGGGTTAGAGACGTTGTTGTGAGAGCAAGAGCTCCAAATTCAAGCTCCCAGCACCTTCTGTGAAGCGGAGCATGGTCACTCATGCCTGTAATTCAAGTGCTCGGCAGAAGCTAACTGGTCAGCCAGCTTAGCCAAAATGGCTGGTTTCAGTTTCAGTGGGAGACTCTGGCTCAAAACCATGGTGGAGAGCAATAAAGGAAGGCACAAAGCATACTTCTCTAGCCTCTGCATGAGGTGGGGGAGGGGGAGCATGAGAGCAAACAGACTCTAGGGGTCTTGGCCCAACCCACAGCCCCACCCACTCTAGTTCACCTTACTCCACAGCCCCACCCACTCAGTTCTAGTCTCCTCCGGAGCCCTCCTCTCTCCACACTGTAGCTGGAAGCATTGGCTTTGTTTTTGTTTCCTAACTCCCATTGCTTTCTCCTTGAGAGTCGGAGCAGCTCAGGCTTCCTCTCTCCCAACCCCAGTGAACCTACAATGTATGTAGTACAAAGGCTCAAACTTCTTTCTCTGGATCTTCAGCGCCAACATCAGCATAGTTCTCCCTCCCACCCACCATCCCAAGCTGTGAGTCACTGCTGAGGCTAAGCAGAGGCGGAAGCAGGAAGGGGCCCTGGAGCTTCTGTGGACCTTGCCTGGCAGCTGAGATAGGAGCCAGGAGGCCAGCTTGACTCCGGCCCTCCCTCTGCTCCGTCTGCCAGTATGCATCAAGCATGTGACCATTTTACAGAACGCGCACTGTATTTTAGTTGTTTCTATAAAATCTTGCACTCAACGAGAAAAAAAAAAGGGTAGTAGGAGGCTGGGCTTAGGAGCCTTTGACTGTCTGGTCAGCTCATGCCAGTGATGAGGGATGCCCCAGCAAATAATGAAATGTAAGTTTTCAGTCCCGCGGAGCGGAAGCTCAACAAAAGAGAAGTGCTATTAGACTGAGCAAGACACAAAGAAACCTTCACTGAGCAGAGCTGATTGGTTAGCTCATAAAGAGGGAACAGATTATAGCTCACACTCCCCACCCCCATCTAATCACGGAGGTATACATGTGCTGGTTTTAATTAATGTCACAAAAATGGAGCACTCTGTAACCCCAAATGCTATTGTTCAATAACTTTTTATTTTAAAAAGACACAGTTAATAACGGAAGGTTTAGCTCCAAACAATTGCTTTCCGAAACTCTTATCTAAATGGACAGCCAATGCTGGTGTCTAATAGAAGATTCGGGCTGTTCCCTCACTTGCTCCAGCCCCCTGCATGGTGCCGTGAAATATATGATATTCCCATAGAAGTCAAATAAAGGACCAAACATACCACAGCAAGGGACCTTCTGTTTTTAGCCAAAAGCTCGGGCTTTTCTGTCTTGCTTAACCCTTCAGGAAATTCTAAATGGAATCAGACTGCTCCGAATGTTCTATGCAACCGTGACTTTCAATGAGATTGCAACATGTGAGCCTTTTTGAAAGTCACGCAACCTTATTTAAGCCTCCTCAATTGGGACGGGCTTGGCCTGAGGGCTTTAAGGAAGGGGTCTCAGGGAAGAAGGAAAACAGGACCAAGCACCTGGACTCCAGTGGCCAGCCATTGTTCTGCAGTTCTGGGGCAGGATGCCCAAGATCAAGGTACATACAGGTTTGTTTTCTTGCTGGCCTCTTCCAGATTTGAAGGAAAATGCCTGTATTCTAATGTTAGAAAAATGCTATCCTGTGGTCTCCCAGCAGCTGTGATGCAGCCCCTCCACCAGCTGTGGTCCCACTCCACATTGCACCCAGATGTCATTCACCTCTCAGTACGGCTTACCACAGTTTTAAGGCATATTCAGAGGGCAAGCCTCCCTCATTAACATGCCTTAGAAACTGCTGATGCCACTTGGAAGGATAGCCAAGCAAATGAAAGCCCATCACAGACACAGACATGGTCTTCCGAATTGTATAGAAAGAATCTGTATATAGTAAAGTAACCTCTCCTGCCTTCCCTCCCTGAACTTACCTAACCCCTGGATGTCTAGGCCCTGTGCTGTGGGACAGTAGATGGATCTGGGAGTGAGCAGAGATTAGGGCTGTCAACACTGGGGAAGCAGCACAGTCCTAGGAGACCTCCAGTCAGAGGCATGTACCCTGAGGACTGAGCTTTGAAGGATGGAAACAGTAAGCCCAGGGCAAGGTGGGCTCCATTGCAGTGTAGGATCAGGTGTGTGAAGTGCATGTTTGGTCCAGGACCCAGGCTGGGGTCCCTCCTGTCTGGATTGCTGTCATTCTATTTTCTGGTGCCTGCTTAATACAGTGGCCACTGGCACAAGGGCTGGAAATAAGGCGTGATTTATTAGTATAATGGACACTATTCAGCCACAAAAGGATGGAGAACTGATAAATATCCCATTTTTAATTAATTTATTTATTTAAATCCCAAATGCTGTCCCTCTCGAGGTTCCCCCTCACAGAGTTTCTCCCCTCATCCTTCTTCCTTTTGCCTCTGAGAGAGTGCACTTCCCGTTTCCCCCCCACCCTGGTGCATCAAGTCTTTGCATGGTTAGTGCATCTTCTTCTACTGAGGCCAGAAAAGGCTGCCCTGTGCAGTGAGAAGAATCAACTTGTTACAAAAAGCTATCTCTTATACAATTTATTTATTCAATTTAATCTATTTAATTCAATTTATTTATTTTTATGTGCTTCGGTGTTTTGCCTGCATTTATGCCTGTGTGAGGATGTGAGATCTCTTGGAACTGGAATTACAGGCAGTCGTGAGCTGCAATGTGGGTGCTAGGAATTGAACTTGGGTCCTCTGGGAGATCACTCAGACCTCTTAAGCAGTGAGCCATCCCCCCCCCCCCCCCCCATTATCACTACCACCACCAAGATAAGTGTGATGGCGCACGCCTTTAATCCCAGCACTCAGGAGGCAGAGGCAGGCATCTCTATGAGTTCAAGGCCAGCCTGGTCTATAGAGAATTCCAGGTGAGCCAGTGAGGGATCCTGTCTCAAAACCAAACCAAACTGAAACTAAAAATACCGAGGTGAAACTCCCTGGTAGAGGTGGTGCACAAACTGGTGACTATTCTAAAAGCAGCTGTCCAATTAGAAGGAGGAAGGTGGGGCTGAGGGGGATGGGATGGCGCAGTCATGAGGATCTGAGTTCAATCCCAAACCCATGCCAAAATTCTTACTATGGTGGCTCATGCCTGTAATCTCAGTTCCAGGGAGGCAGAGACAAGTGGATCCTGGGGACCCCATGGCCAGCCAATCTATCCTAATCAGTCAGTCAAGGCAGTGAGAGAGGCGAGAGAGGGGGGCGGGGTCGGGTTCCTAGAACAATACCCAGGGCTGACATCTGACCTGCACATTGCATGTGCAAACATGCGTGCGCTCTCACACACACATACACATACCCCACATACATATACATACATGGACACACATACACACAGGAGCAGTTAGATGCATGAGGAGTTATTTCTTAATAAAGCTGTTAGATCAAATGGTGCTAAAACACTTAGCTCCTCCCTGGCATTAGCTGCATTTCAAAATGCTCAGAAGCTAGGTGGCCAGTGGCTTCAGTCATAGCAGGTGAAAGTGTCAGCCACCAGGCAGTTGAAGGCTAGCCGGGCAGCCAGACCCCACCAAATCTGGTACAATACCCACCCCTCCTATTCCAGATAAGACTGGACCTTGTGCTTCAGGCTGAGCAAGCACAGCAAGGAGAACAGCTTCACCCTCCATGCTGGTTATCTTTATTGTTGACTCCACAAGCCAGGGCCATCAACTGAGAAAGTGTCTCCACCAGACTGACCTGTAGTCAAGTCTGCAGGGGCATTTTCTTGATTAATGATTAGTGTGGAAGGACCTGGTCCACTGTGGGTGGGGCTACCCAGGGACAGGTGGCTGGTCCTGGGTTGCATAAAAAGGACCTTGAGGAAGCCACGGAGAGCAAGCCAATGAGCAGCATTCCTCCATGGTCTCTGCTATGGCATCTGTGACCTCAAAGCCCGAGAAGAGACTGTCCCTGCAGGGCTAGTCCACTCTTACACTCTTTCCAGTGGGGATGACCAATTCAGTCCCAGGCCCTAGCCTACCTCCTCCCCAGTAAATCCTCACAGCATTGGTATATTTGGCCGAATTGGCATAGGACAGGTATTCCTCTGCCCTAAATCATCCCAGACCCAGGTACCAAACAGTGGAGACCACTTGTGCCTATCCTAAGCCTGTCAGAGGACTCCAGCTCCCTAGATCTTAATTCTGCCCTGCATTGATTTTCCTCTAGAGATCCCAGTGAATGATTCCACTTTCTTCTTGCTCCCAGCCCTGCCTGGTCAAGCCTGCATTTGCCCTGCCTGTGCCCTTTTCTTGGGGTTTGTAAGAACACAATGACTCTGTCACCACTGTACATTAATTAAGTCTGGAGAAAAATTTTAACACCTAGCCTCTTCCATGCTGGAGAGATGTCTACAGACTTTCACATGCTTAAAACACCCCTACATAGTGATGGTACCTAGGGTGGTGGCCGAGGTCCCATCAGGCACCAGGATATCAAACCACGGGAACACTGTGCGCACTGTGGGCTTGGTTTGCTTTTGAGTCAGGGTACACTGTATCCCTGGGCAGCTTCAAATTCACTATGCAGCCAAGGATAGCCTTGAACTCCTGATCCTCCTGTCTCTACTGTATCCAACTTTCATGCACTGTTGAGGGTGGAACCTAGGTCTTCCTGGGCAAGCACTCTGCCAGTTGAGGTATGACCCAGGCCCTAACACCCAGCTCTTGTGCCTCCCCTTTCCAATCAGTTGACACCCTGACAGTATCCCTTCTAGGAGAACTCAGGAAGCATGACCCTGTACATTCCTCCCTCTCTTATTATACCCAAACTATTTTATATATATGTATATATATATATATATGTGTGTGTGTGTGTGTGTGTATGTGTATGTTGTATGCATATATAATACATGTATAGCATATATAATACATGTATAATATATATGGTAAATTATGAATTCTGTCCTTACCTAGGGTGAGTGTAGCATGTATGCATGCCCAGGACCTTGGTAAATATTTGAACATGTGAGTGAGAATGGTCTTTTTAAGCCCATAAAGCTCAGATTTGGCTGCTCTTTGCACTGGGCTCTGCTGGTACACAGGAGAGCAGGAGGAGGCTGAGGAGCACTAGCATAGACCTAAGGGTGAGGAGACGGTGGACTGACTGCCTACCAAGGAAGGGGGCCTTGAAGCCTAGCAGCCCGGATCCCAAATGCAGTGGGTGATGGTGGCAGCTACCTAATGTCTTGAGCAGCTGGGGACTGAGAATCACATACTATACATATAATATAAATATATATCACAGAGTGCTAGGTGTCCAGTGCTCTTACATTAGTGTTAACCATTATGCTGTCCAACCTTTCTCAGACTCAATTTCCTATTCTGAGTGACACCATAGACCAGTGCTAAATGGAAATAAAATCAAAATTGTTAAGATATTTCCCCAACAATACCTTGTGTATTGCATTCCATAGCATACAGTTTTTATATCATCCCATTAAAGAAAATACCGCTAGTGGCCCAGTATAACAGCTTTAGGACTCAAGAATAGGTCTGGTCTTGAATGGCAGAGAAATCCAGCATACAGAATACATTTTAATAGTCCTTTCCAATGAGCAGTTCTGGAGTCATAGAAAATTTGTACAGAGAAATGCAATTTCCCAGACCCCTGTCTCTTCAACTTCCCCCACGACCAGCACCCTCCCCCCACTGTGAACATCCCTGTGGGAGTGGATGCTTGTCACAACCGAGGAAATTCCAGGGACCGAGCATCTGTAATCACCCACATGGCCACAGTGTCCTTTAGGACACCCTCTTGCTTTTGTGCACTGTGGGTTTTGACAAGTGCGAATGACATATTTGCAACCATACAGTCAAACAGAATAAAATGGCTCCACTGTCCTATTCACCCCTCCTCTTACTGGTTCTGCCTGTTCATCTCTCCAACTCTGTGTGCTCGTGGTGGGTGAGGGGATATCATCCAGGATAGCTTCCAACTCTAGAGGATAACCTTGAACTCCTGATCTTCTTGCCTTCCCTTGTTAAGTGAGGGAAGCCGGGATCACGGACAGGCACCGCAGCCCAGCTTATATGCTTTGGGAGAGCAAACACAGGCCTTGTGCATGTTAGGCAAGGACCGACTGAGTTACATCTCAACCCAGCTTATGTTTTTAACCCAATTCCAGGCCATAGCTGGATCAGGATTGACAACGCTGGTGGTTAAGAACCTGGAACTGAACCAGAGATGCTCTGTGCCTTCGGAAAGATGAGAGGAAGCATAGGGGCATCCAACCGGAAGAACTCACTTCTCCCAGAGTAGAGGGGCTTGTGGGCACAGGGGCCATAGGCATCCTGGGCTATGGGAGCTAATGGTGCTAGCCTGCTGGAAGCTGGCAGCTAGGCTAGCAGGAAAACCTGGGTTAAGGGATGTCTAAGCCTTCCTCCCTTTTCATCTTGTGACCTGAAGCAATTTCCTTTTTATTGTGAAGTCTGGGACAAGTTGTAGTGGTAGAGGACAAGGTCCCACCACCAGCAGGGCAGTGCTCGGGAGTGTCAGAGACCCTTCCAGGGCCTACGGAAGCCTAGGACAGAAGGAATGTGCCCAAGGAGTGCACGGCTGCCCCTTGAGGAACTTGGTGAACAACAGACAGAGGGCCTCTTTCCCCTCTCACCTGGCTGCGCAGGAAGGACTTGGCAGCCTGAACCCGGTGGCCTTAAAGCTGTTGGTCCTAACCTCTGAGCCCGCAGTTCAGCAGTTGGTGCCGGTGGCACGATGGCAGCAGCTGTGCAGGTCTGCCCAAGGGTTAACTCATTCCTGGGCAGCTGCAGCGCGTGCGGTGCGAAATCTCACCAGAAGAGGGTACAGTAGCAAAGCGTTTGACGTCAGGCTGGAATTCCTATTGTGTTTCGGACCCGCTCCGGCAAAGCCAGTCCAAGTTAGCTCTCGGTACAGCCCAGATCGCGCAGCTCTGGGGCTGACCCGTCACTGCCACCGCTCATCCAGGAAAGGGAGGACGCTGCCTGCGAGAAAAACCTCGTCCTGTCCCGGACCCACCTGAAGGAGCCCGTGGGTGAGTGTCCCCAACACCTAAGCCGAAGCCACTGACCGCAGAGTCCCCCGCCAGCACTCCTGGATGCCCGCGTGCAGCCCCGCCACTGGGTGCATGGCTCCCTTACAGTGCGCCCCAGCCTGCCACCGCCCGCTCTGAGTGCCTTTCCCGGCAGGTGGTTGTTGTCCCCGAGGGCCTCGCATTGGCAGCGGCTGCGCAGGGAGCATGGAACCGGGGCTTGCAAGCGAACCCACCGGGAGCATGGACGCATCTGCGGAGCAAAGCCTCCCAGAGCCAGGCAGCCAGGACTCTGTGGCAGGCGATGACATTGAGATCGTGGTAAATGTGGGGGGCGTGCGGCAGGTGCTCTATGGAGACCTGCTCAGCCAGTATCCCGAGACGCGGCTGGCAGAGCTCATCAACTGCTTGGCGGGGGGCTACGACACCATCTTCTCTCTGTGCGATGATTACGACCCAGGCAAGCGCGAATTCTACTTTGACCGGGACCCGGACGCGTTCAAGTGTGTCATTGAAGTATACTATTTCGGTGAGGTCCACATGAAGAAAGGCATCTGCCCCATCTGCTTCAAGAACGAGATGGACTTCTGGAAGGTGGACCTCAAATTCCTGGATGACTGTTGCAAGAGCCATCTGAGTGAGAAGCGCGAGGAGTTGGAGGAAATCGCGCGCAGGGTGCAGCTCATCTTGGACGACCTGGGTGTAGACGCTGCCGAGGGCCGCTGGCGCCGCTGCCAGAAGTGTGTCTGGAAGTTCCTGGAGAAGCCGGAGTCTTCGTGCCCAGCGCGGGTGGTGGCAGTTCTATCCTTTTTGCTCATCCTTGTCTCCTCCGTGGTCATGTGCATGGGCACCATACCTGAGCTGCAAGTGGTGGACTCTGAAGGCAACCGCGTAGAGCACCCGACGCTGGAGAACGTGGAGACTGCTTGCATCGGCTGGTTCACTCTGGAGTACCTGCTGCGCCTCTTCTCATCGCCCAACAAGCTACACTTTGCCCTGTCCTTCATGAACATTGTGGATGTGCTGGCCATTCTCCCCTTCTATGTGAGCCTCACACTCACGCATCTGGGTGCAAGAATGATGGAACTGACCAACGTGCAGCAGGCTGTGCAGGCCCTAAGGATCATGCGCATCGCACGCATCTTCAAGCTAGCCCGCCACTCCTCGGGCCTGCAGACCCTCACCTACGCTCTCAAGCGCAGTTTCAAGGAACTGGGGCTATTGCTTATGTACCTGGCCGTGGGCATCTTCGTCTTCTCCGCACTAGGCTACACCATGGAGCAGAGCCACCCTGAAACTCTGTTCAAGAGCATCCCCCAGTCCTTCTGGTGGGCTATCATCACCATGACCACAGTGGGCTATGGCGACATCTACCCCAAGACCACCCTGGGCAAGCTCAACGCGGCCATCAGCTTCTTGTGTGGGGTAATTGCCATTGCCTTGCCCATTCACCCCATCATTAACAACTTTGTCAGGTACTACAACAAACAACGTGTCCTGGAGACGGCAGCCAAGCATGAGCTGGAGCTGATGGAGCTCAACTCCAGCAGCGCGGAAAGCAAGCCCGGGGGCTCTCGCAGCGACCTGGACACCCTGCCCCCAGAGCCTGCTGCCAGGGAGGGGCCAAGTTGGGGTAGCCGGCTGAAGCTCTCACACAGCGATACCTTCATTCCCCTGCTGACAGAGGAGAAGCATCATAGGACCCGGCTACAGAGCTGCAAGTGATGGCTGGGCTCCCTGGCAGGGACAAGACTGGGCTGTGGATGGACAAACCATTGGGTAGACATGTTAGTAGGCATGTCTATGGTTTCAGAGGAGTCGCTTGTGTCTTCCAGCCCTCCCCTGAGCAGACCTTTGCCAAGACTGGGTAAGACTCCTTGGGTGCCAGCTGTCCAGGTGCAGGGGGTCTGGGGAGTGCAGGAGTCACAGGGCCACTTGGGGCTATCAGAATGGCCTGGCATGAGCCCTTATCTGCTTCTGTGTCCCCTTCAATAAAACCTCCTATCCAGCATACCCTCCATGCTGTGGGTTGTCTCAGGCTGGTTGCCCCAAGAGTGACTACTGCACACCCTAGTGCCAGGCCAGGAAGGAGGTGTGCAGCTCCAGAGGGAGTGGGAGTAGCTATTTTTAGTTGAGAGCTAATTAAAGAAGGGCTGCAAGGCAGGGTTCAGCTCCAAGGCGCCTTGCCACATTCCAGGAGACACTCTCCTGCTTCCTTCTGTGGGAAAGCTGGCTCACTGAGGCTCGGGAAGGAAGGAAAGGTGACAGAGCCCACTGGTGGGGCACCTAACTCATAGTTGCCACCTGTGGAGTAGGCCTTTTCACACCCCCCTTTTTCCTTTCCAGCTACCCTGGTAGACAGGCATCCCCATTTTACAGGTAAAAAAAACTGAGGCTCAGGATCAAACAGAGGAGAAATTCAGCCCTAGTTCTGATTATCCCCATGTGGTCTCTCCAACAACAGGCTGTATTAGGGCAGAGACATTTGGGGAGTCTTATAAGGGAGGGTCTAAATTCCTCAGTGATCTGTGTATCAGGGAAACCTCAGAGACTCACAGTTCTTAGTTCAGCTCTTGGCATTAGGGTGGCTCAGTCATTTATTGAAGGGGAAACAGTCACAGCTGTTTCTCTCGTTCTAGACTAGGAAGGGGCAAGTTGCACACCTGCCCACTAGGGTCTCTGCTGGGCTGGGCTGGCTGGGCACAAGAGCAGTTAAAGGACAGGCACGACACTATAGTGCTGTTCTTGGCCAAAGGCTAAACTGAGCCTGAGAGCCTAACCCTTTGGGGTTTCCACCTTAGAGCCTTGTTCTTCACCCCAACACCCTACCCCAGCTGTGGGGGCACCAAGGAAGGAACACTGTGGTGGGGTAGGAGGTAGAAGGTATAAAGGGAGGGATAGAGGTATTGTCCATCTGCCTCCACTCTGGGTGGCTCCTTTCCCTTCCCTGAGCACAGATTTCCCCAGAAGTATGAGGAGAGCTGGTTTTTCAGGGCACCTTCTAAGTCTGCCTTTCCAGAATTTCCAAGGTTTGGGCTTCTGATTCGTATGGCAGTGTCTTCAGGAGGTGGGAGGTTGTCGTTTGGAGGGGGAAGTCTTGAAAGTCGAGGTTCTATCTTCAGGGTGCAGGCTCACTTTGTGGCTTCAGTGTTAAGTTACTCGGGATTAGACCTGAGGTAGATGGCCCATGAGGCAACGACGTTAGTGGTCATCCGAGGGGACACAAGGACTGCCCCATGTCCCTCCAGCCCTCTCACTTAGGACTCTGAAGGTCTTTTAGCACTTGTGGTCAAGCTGGCTAAGGCACTGGCTGCTCCAAACTGGTGTAGCCTCCTCTTCACATTTCTCAGGCTGACACCAGGTCCTGAGAATATCAAAAGCAGAGAAAGAAGTTGGGGTCTGAGGAAGTGTAGACTCTAGATAGGGTAGGGCAGGGTTCTTGGAGCTCAGTAGATTTGCTGAAAGGTTGGTTTGCCTTTGTCCCCTTTATCCAGAATCCTTGGGAAGCTAGGATGTGGGTACCATCCTAAGAACTCAGAGTCCTCAGGAAGAGGGAGAAGCTCAGAGTTTAAAGAGAGCTGGGTAATCTTGGGACGAAGGCCATCTTTCTGTGTTCCCTGTCTTCTGGGTCAGTGGTACGTGAGATGGAGATGGGGGATTACAAGGAAGAATACTCAGAGCTCCAAAGCATCTTTTGCTGGTTCAGGGGTGAAAGACCAAGCCCAGAGAAGTGAGCCATCTGTGAGATCTCCACAGTCTAGGATCCAGTGGGACACTGGTCCCAGGGGTACTCAGTGACTGACAGTGATCCTTACACAGTGATGTGCTTTGTCATAGAGGAGTGGTCTGGATGTTCTGAGAGCCAGGACATTCCCTAGGAGATCTCTGGGTTTCAAGAACCTTAGAACCAACTGGGGTTGGGTGGGAGTTTTGAAAGCTTGGTGTCCAGGCTACATCCCATTGTGAATTAGAATGTCTAATATGACCCTTCAGTGTCAGTATTTTTATAACTTAAAGTACACATGAGTCATGGTGATTGGGTTAAATCCAGGTTTCGCATCTGTAGAGCTGAAAAAAAGATATTCTTTCTCAACAAGCTTCCAGGTGCCACTGGAGCCTGGGGCTGCTAGTCCACAGAATGGCTTTGAACAATCAGAATAAACCTGTAAAGTGTAGCCTGGAGCCAGACCTGGTGGACCACCTGTTTTTGCACAACCCGTGACTTCAGAATAGGTTTTATATTTTTAAATGATTGAAGAAGAAGAAGAAGAGAAAAGCTCAAAGGAATAACATTTTGTGATTCGTGAATAGTACTTTACATTCAAAATTTGTTGTCCATAAATAAAGTGTTATTGGAACTAACCTGACTGTTTGTGTATTTTGGGATTGCTAGTAATGGCTAAGGAGGTATAAGACACAGCAGAGGAGTTGAGGTAGACCAGATGGACAAAGGAACCTGAGTGACTTCCTCTCTGGCCTTTACAGAGGAAGTTTGTTTATCCTGGACTGGAAGAGATATTTATGGTAGCTAGGGCTGCCCAAGAACACTTCCAGAAGAACAACCAAGAATTTCCTAGGGATCTGTGGGAGGAAAACCCAGGTGCTGATGACTCCAGGGAGGGGGGTAGGAATTGCAGGGAAAGGGTCTTTTTATCTGGGTCCTTACTATGTCACAGGCTCTCAGCTCCCCATTTTCTTAACTCCTGAAAATTCCCTCCCTGGCTTCCCTTTTAGCATGCTCTCTGCACTTCAGGCTTGCTTCTCCTCCATTTTCCTGACTCCTAGCCACTGCCAGCTCACATCTCTCTTCTGGGGATGTTGTCTCACTTGCTTCTTTTCCTGTGTGGGCATCACTCATTACCCACATCTGTTAAGAGTGAGAAAATGTCTTGGAGGTTGCAGAAGATCTATATTAACAGAAAAACAAGGTCTTGCTGAGCCTTTGCATACGTAGGAACTGTAGCCCTGAATCGACATCTTTGTGCCACTCATGAGCAGGAAACAGGGATACCTTGTTCTGCTTCTGTTAACATTGACAGTGCACAGTTGTACCATTAAGAATGGAGTTGTGTAGGTGTGTAAATATAAATTAATTTCTATGTGCTTTCCCCAAGGAAAGGACATGTGGTGACATTCAAACTGCTTTGTTTGGTCTATAAATAACACAGGAAGTAAACTGGTCAGTCTGTCTTATGAATGGGGAAACTGAGGCCCAGAAAACTGAAGCCATAGGCTGGTGACAGTGGTGGAAATCAGATGGAATCTTCAGTTGACTCACTCATCTGAACACGGGTCAGCCACCTATTATTTATTCTTCTCCACCCCACCCAGCAGCTTTGACCAGAGCCCAAGTCCCTAGGGCCCCACCTCAGGGCTAGCCCAGCTTCCTAATAAGGTGAAAGATGTTGTCATCTGGTTTCTGGAAGGCTTCACTTTCTAAGTGTTGGGTCAGTTTTAGTGGTGGTGTTTTATAAGGTAAGAAAAAAGGTTAGTATATGTCCTCTGGTAAGCTGCTCTGGGCAGATAGATATGTGGCCATGTGGCATTTAGGTTCTGTCCTGACCACACGCAAGGAACTACAGCCTCAGACTGGATGTGTCTCATAAAATAAGTGGGTTCTGCCAGAGCCTTACTGACACGGATGAGGATGCTTGCAGCTAGCCATCGGACTGAGCATCAGGACTCTAATGGAGGAGTTAGAGAAAGGACTGAAGGAGCTGAAGGGGTTTGCAAACCCCATAGGAAGAACAACAATATCAGCCAACCAGACACCCCAGAGCTCCTAGGGACTAAACTATCAACCAAAGAATACACATGGAAGGACCCATGGTTCCAGCTGTATATGTAGCAGAGGAGGCATTGTCTGGCATCAGTAGGAGGACTAATTCTTGGTCCTGTGAAGGCTCAATACCCAAGTGTAGGGGAATGCCAGGGCAGTGAGGTGGGAGGGAGCAGGTGGTGGGAAGGGGAGTATCTTCATAGAAGCAGGGGGAAGGGGGATGGCAGAGGGAGGAATGGGGAAAGAGGATAACATTTGAAATGTAAATACTTAAAATATCAAAAAAAAATAGGTAGGTAATCTGAGATAATAGCAAGATTTGTTCCTTGGGGAGAGCTGTTGAGGCAGGTAAGACACCAGCAATGCCCTTGTGACAGCCACCAGTTCACAGACCTCTGAGCAAGACCCAGCTCTCACTTTCCCTCACTCCGTGGGAAAGGCTGTCTGCCCCCTTCCCCCCCTAGAATGATTTGATGTCGCAGGTTTCCTCTGGGGAGATGAGAAGCACTGCTTCCAGAGGCCTCCCACCTGTCGCCTGTGGGAAGACAGCTCTGTGCATGGCGTGCCTGGCGGTGCATTTTTACCATCAGAGTGAGGATTTCACTGACACTCATATATCCAAGGTGGAAAGCCACCCCACCTCCAACATACACGAATCCTTTCCTGTGCCTGTAGCAGTCCAAAGCGTAGCTGCAGGAACGCTGTGGGCTTCCGAATAGGAGAGACCACCCCAAAAACTGGAGACACAGTGCTTAGTTATTGTGTTCGTCGTGAGCCAGGCTCAGGGGCTGTCTGCAACCTCTCCAATGAGTGAGTTAGTTTGAGCTTCACAGATGGAGGACCTGGGGTCTAAAGGGAAAAGCCAGAAGTTGGTATTGATGGCAGAAGTGGGTACCGAGCTAGAGCTGAAAGACATGATCCATTCCCCACCCCTTTCCTGACTGAGGTGACAGGAAATTGTCTATGGTCACAGTTACAGAGAAGCCATCCATGGGGACCAAAGAACTGCATAGTCCTAAGAAGACTTCCCTCCCGTGGGACCAAGATCTACAGTCACTGTTGCTAACCTCTCATCCAGCACAGCCACCATTCCCTTCCCCACACGGACTTGACTATAGTAGATGACAGCGTGCTGGTAGGATTTTTCCTCCAGACATGGCCACACCAGGATCACTGTCATTGTCAAAAGCATGGCTGGGAAGACACAGCAACAGCACAGACTCAGGGAGGCCTAAACATTCACACACATGCCCAGCTTCTGCTAGTGCGTGGCTGCTCAGCCACCAGGAACACAGCTCTCCATGCTAGCTCCCTGGCTGGCTTGCTCCTTCCTGGCCTTAGCTGTGTGAGTAAATCCCGTGTTGAGCTATAGGACTCAGAAGAGGGCCAGCCAGAGACCTGGCAATTAGGCTTCAGGTAAACTGGACCCTGAGAATGTTAACTGCTCAGGTAAACGGAATTCATGCTGGGAAACTCTAGAGTTCATCCACTTCCCTCCACACGAAGGAAACAGAATGTGTGAAGGTAGTTTGGCTTCTTGGCACCTCAAAGCCGTGGGAACTAAACCTTGGCGTGTCAAAGCTATGGTAGCTGCGGGAACTAAACCCCTCTCAGTTCAGTCTCTACACTCACTTATGGCTCAGCCTACCCGCCCCCACACACACCTACTGATGGTTGCAGGTAGCGGCCTGAACAAATGACAAATGAAACAGAGGCTCTGAAATGCACCTGAAAATGCAGCCCCCCTAACCGCTTCCCACAGTATAGCCAAGTTCAGCACTGGCTCGCCATTCACACAGCACTCCATACTCAGTGGCCAGGTCATCTCCAACCTCCACAGAGACCTCTTGGCCTTTTAGAGCCTAATGCTCATAGCCAGGGTGAGGGATCCACCTTACATGGAGCACATGTTGAGTGTACAATACCGTGTGTGTGTGTGTGTGTGTGTGTTTGTTTATCTCAGTGTGTGTCTTTGTGTGTTTGTGCATGTGTGTGTGTGTGTGTAGGTCTCTGTGTATATGTTTATCTCAGTGTGTGTCTTTGTGTGTTTGTACATGTGTGTGTCTGTATGTGTATGTATCTTATTGTCCATGAATGTGTATGTTTGTGTCCATATATGTATGTGTCTGGGCATTTATGTTTCTTTGTGTGTGTATGTATATTTCTATATGTATCTCTCTGTGTATCTCTGTGTGTCTCTGTGTATCTGAGTCTGTGTGTATGTCTGTCTGTCTGTCTCTGTCTCTGTCTGTCTCTTCTGTCTCTGTCTGTCTCTGTCCCCCCCTCTCTCTCTCTCTCTGTGTGTGTGTGTGTGTGTGTGTGTGCCTTCTCACAGAAGGAAAGAAGGAAGTCCGCTGTATCCTGAAGCAACTGCCTCCACTTCAAGTTCTCTCCTCTCCCAGAGAACTTGGCTTCTAACACAGGGTCACAGGCAGATCTGTCCTCCATCCTGAGAAGTGCCCCCAGCATTCTGTTCCTGAGACCAAAGGCCATAGAACTTGTAGATAGGAGGCTCCAAGTGTCCTTATGGGCTGACCAACTGGAGCACAGGATGTTGCATGCAGGTGGGGGCCCCAACATTGAGCCTGAGGGCTGAGACTTGAGGCAGGGAACAGTGACTAGGCCTTAGGGTGATCCACGCTATATAAGGTGAAACTAGGACCTTCTACTTTCCTTGTAGACTCAACCTTTTCTGTTTCTGGGGGTTACTGCCCTGAGCTTATGCAAGAGGCAGGAAGTCACTTTCTATTCTCTTGTTTCAGAACATTCCATGGAAGGAATTGGACTCCCAGAGAAGTGTTACACACTTACTGTGCTCCCTCCTCTGAGTGACTCCCCTCCCTCTGAAGTGAAGCCCCTGAGAAATAGAAGCAACAGCGTCAATGTTGTCAGCAGCTGGGGTTAGGCTCCAGAGTCCCCTCCTCTGCCTGGTGTGGGTCACTCTGCCCAGGGAAAGGCATTTGAACAGCCTCATAGTCTGACTCTCACGCCTGTGTTGGGGTGGGAGTTCCCATCCCTCCCCACAAAGCTTCAGGGAGCAACCAGGTCAAATGGTTGCCAATGGATGGACAGATCAGAGGTCATGGAGTCCCTGGGTCCTTGTGAAGATCATGTCCATATGCGAACGCATTGCTGATCAGTAGAGTCCTATATCGGGAGTAAGGAAGGACTTAGGACAGGCCAGGCCCTGAGGACACTGTTAAGTACCAAATTCCCATAACAGCTATGAAGAGCCTCTCACTTTATTTTTGGAGACCAGTGCTGAAATCCTCAAGAAAAATGTATGAATGTATGCATGTCTGACACTTATTGTACAAAGGTCTAGCAAGGAGCAGTTAAATGCTAGGAAGTGTCACATTCAGTTTGTGGGCATGTAGGTGTTCATTATAGCGTTCATTTTATTTCTCTGTGTGTCAGACACCAAATCTAGTGAAAGTCCCCATGAATGGCCTCTGAACCATCAGGTCTGAACACTGAGCGCATAGATTGGTGGCCCACTAACCCTCGTGCCCCTTACACACCTTCGACAGAAAGAACATTTAAGAGAGCACATTTAGAAAACATCCAGTCAAGTCTTCCCTGGCCTTGGGCACTTCCTATGTTCCCTGGTCAGGAGGGGCTATTTGGAAAAGTGGTCAAGTGGCTTTCACTGCTGCTTAGGAAAATGTTCCCAGTCTGCTGTCTCTGCTGATCCTGATCCACCCTACCTGATAGTTGTCCTCCCACATGGCTGCAAAGGTCCCTCCTCACCCTGCATTTGAGAGTAGCACCCCCATGGCTGTCAGATTGCCCTCAGATAGGTTGGCTCACTGGCTTCTAAGGCTGACACCCCTCCCTTCACTACTCAGCAGGCTTCTTCCAGTTTCACAGTCTCTGTTAGTAGACACCATCATCAGTTTTCTATTAGCACAGCTAAAACCCAAGATAGTCAATAGAAAAGCTTTGTTCAGGGCTCTCAGTTTTAGAGATGCCCATGGTAGATTAGCCTATTTGGTCTGTGGTTACTGACATATGGAATAGAAGCAAATCCACTTACCTCATGGCCTGGAAGAGAGGGATGGGGAGTGAGAGAAGAAGGTAGGGGGGAGTGAGTGAGAGGGAGATAGTGGAGGGGGACAGAGATAGAGAGGGAGCTAGAGGAAGGTGGACGGAGAGTGGGGGGGAGGAAAGAAGGAAAGAGGGAGGGAGGGGGAGAGAGAGATAAAGAGAGAGAGAGAGAGAGAGAGAGAGAGAGAGAGAGAGAGAGAGAGAGAGAGAGAGGAGAGAATGAAAACATGAATAACCGTTCTTGGCTCTCCACTGTTAACATAAATTTTAGTTAAGAATTTGTCCCCAACAGATATCCATTGTCCTTGTAGGCTACAATCACTTCATTCCTGTGTCCTTTACGAAGCAGGCCCAGGCTCCTGGGGCAATCACTGCAGAAGCAGGGGATACAGCAGGGAGGATGCTGGAGTCACAGAGAACTGTGGAAGAGGCAGTTGCCTCCACTCAGTCTTGCCATGTACTTCTCAGCAGCACAAAGGTGACAGATGCTCTATCCTCACAGATGCTGGGTCACCTCCTCCAGGAAGCTGTCTGTGACCTCTCAAGCGCCTGTTTCATTGACTTGTTATTGTCTAACTCTACCCCTTACCAAAAAACCAACTACCGAGTAATTAACACGTACTTAGTTTTATTGTTCTGAAGAGAGACATCATGACTATAACAACTGTTATGAATAAAGCATTTAACTAGGCCTGGATTACAGTTCAGAGGTTTAGTCCATTGTCATCACAGTAGGAAGCATGGTGACACACAGGAAGATACACACAGTGCTGGAGAAGGGGCTGAGAGTTCTACATCAGGATCCATGGGCAGCAGGAAGAGAGAGGGTTGCGGGGAGAGATAGAGAGACAGAGACAGAGACACTGGGTCTGGCTTGAGCTTTTGAAACCCCAAAGCCTATCCCCAGTGACACACTTCCTCCAACAAGGCCACACCTCCTAGTCCTTCTCAAGTAGTGCCATTCCCTGATGACTAAGCATTCAAATACATGTGCCTGTAGGGGCCATTCTTATTCAAACCACCACAGTAAGTAACCATCTGTAGAGCACGGAGAGCAACTGATACCCCATGCACACCATGGAATAGATGGGAAGAAACCTAAACCCAGAGTTGCCTGGGGCTGAGTGCTTGTTGAGTGAGTCAAACATTAAGCCTATGGTGAGCTATGGTTTGATGAGAAGGACAAAGCTGATGTCCAGAAAGAGGAGCTCCATGGAGGCCACCGTCTCTGAGTCATCCTAGTTGAACAGCTCTGAGGCCCAGGGGAGAGAAAATGGGCTTCCAGCAGCTCTGACTGTTGGTGTGTGGTCCACATACCAGGCTGCTTCTAGCAAGACCAGTGCAATCAGGGGATGTGAGAAGCTCTTGGAAGTGTGTACCAGACATTGTCTTTGCTCTGTTAGTCTTTCTGGGACTCAGCAGAGAAGAACCAATATCTCTTCTGGTTGGAGATCTCTGGTACCCCAGAACCTGCAGAACTCCAGCAGAGAAACCTTACTTCTCCCTGATGCCAGGAAGCCCCATCAAAAATGCAAAGCTTTCCTAGGCTCTCAATTGCTCTGGGGGAACCTCTCAGCTCTTTAGAATATGTCTAGAATGCATAGTTGCTCTACACCACCCTCCTCTCCAGCTCTCTACATGGTCACTACACATGGTTATCGGAATTCAGGTCCTCAGCATCAGCACTGTGGACACTTTGGGCCTGACAGTTCTTTACCATGGACCACTCTGCATGGCCAGGTGGTTAGCATTCTGGCCTTTGACTGTTGGCAGCCAGTGACATTCGTCCTCATGCTCTATCCAGGGATGACACCTTAAAGTCCCTAGACACTGAAAAAGTCCCTTAGAAGTTAAAACCACTCAGTTTCAAAACTCCTTCCTATTTGTCTCCTCTCCATGACTCTGAGGCTACAGGCGTGCTCTACCATGACTGGCTTTTACATGGGTGCTGGAGGCTAGAACTCAAGTCCTTTTGGGATCAAAGTAAGTACTCTTACCCAGTGAACCATTTCACCTGGCGCACGTGGGGGCAGGGGTGTGAGGTAGCTGGTCACCTTGCATCCACAGCCAGGAAGCAGAGAGAGAGAGAGGAGAGAGAGAGAGAGAAAGAGAGAGAGAGAGAGAGAGAGAGAGAGAGAGAGAGAGAGAGAGAGACAGACAGAGAGAAGAGAGGAGAGAGAGACAGAGAGAGAGAGAGAGATGCTGGTGTTCAGTCCATGAAAGGATACTGGTTACCTTCAGAGTGGGTCTTCTCACCTCAGTTAGGCAATCTAGAAACTTCCTCATGGACAGAAGCTTGTCTCCTGGGCAACTCTAGACCCCATCAAGCTGACAATATTAATTATCACCCTATGTCAGTGCTCTATTCTGTTCCACAGCCAGACAAAGGGGCCCAGGACAGCCTGAGACACAACTGTTAGTAGAAGGTTGTGGTGGTGCTGTGGCTGCTGTGGTTGGCCCACTGGGACACAGAACCCTGATGGACCCGTCTTAGCATTCATGATTCTTGAGTTGCTTTTCTTTGACCTAATGGTTTCAAAAGAAAAGCTTACGCTCTCTCTCTCTCTCTCTCTCTCTCTCTCTCTCTCTCTCTCTCTCTCTCCCCTCCCTCCCTTTTTTTGTTAGAAGGTCTGCAACTTTATTTGACATTCAAGCAGGCTAGTTCTCATCCACATTGACCGTCTGTAGGTTTTTGAATGTGGTAACAGGCAGGTAAGTTAGCAGTGTGTAGAGCTTGTTTAGTGAATCCTCGTCCTCATTACACTTTCTGGACAAACGTACTCAGATGTGGTAGGGAACATTCCTTATTCCCTTAGCCCAGATGGCTTTATTGAGCCTGGTGCCAATGTGCACATCTGGAGTCCCCATTTCCTTCATGGCAAATTTCTGAATTTCTTTGAGAGCCCAAGGAGCACACTTCTTGAAGCCCACACCATGGATGTGCTTGTGAATGTTGATGGTGTATTCTCAGGTCACCACCTCGTTGATGGCAGAATGGCCCTGTTTCTTCTAGCCACCCTTCTTTGTGGGAGCCATTCTGTGGGGCCCAAGTTGAAAAAGAAGGGCAAGAGGAATTGTGGGATAGAAAGTTGCCTCTTCCTTCCTCCCTCCCTCCCTCTCTCTTTCTTCTCTTCTTTTTCTTCTTCTTTGCTTTTGTCATTAAGCTCTATTTTGCCTCATCATGGTGTATGTAGGCATCTTGGTTCCTGTATGGTCCTCCATAGCCTTTCTCTGGTGACGCAAGGACTGTTGGTAGATAACCTTTATTAAGACAAGAATCTTGCATTCTCTTGCTGGCTTCCTAGTAGCTTAAAAGAAGAATTGAACATTTACACTCTGTGAATGCTATCTTGGCACTGTGAACCTTATCAAAATTGTAAGGAGAAGTATTATTGGCTTAGGACCTCCAAGACCAAATTCTCAACCAGAGGGGACAAAGACAGGAGATAGAGGATGAGGGAGAAGAGGAAGGGAAAGGTGGGGCGGGGAGTATTTGTTCCAGAGGAGGACAAAGGACTGCCTCTGGATAGAGAGAAGACAGACATGGACCATAGGAAAATGGCAGCATATAAAGGTAAAAGGGGAAACCCCATGTTATGAGGAGATGTTAATTAGGTGAACAGGGGTGGGGGATGCTTTGATCACTGGACTATGATCTAAGGTTTTTAGCAAGGCAGAGAGAATGGGGGAGAAGGGCAAGGCCTGCCAGCGCCATGCTTGCAACACTTAAGCTGACTGGAGTCCCTTCGAAAGTCATAGACTTCTATTTCTTTACTATGTCCCTATAGAGATGTAATGATTAAATGACCTTCTAAAGTTTATTTGTCCTTGCACTTTGGGACTGAAACCTGTATGGTCATAAGATGTGATTTTCTCTTAATCCATTCCTAGTCTCCACTTGGCTAATAAAACATTTTTAAATTTAGTATTATTTCCCAGACATGGACAACTGAGACTGGCTTATTCTGGTTTTCTTGGTTAGCAGGGCCATGTTTTCTAGAGCTGATGTCAGGGTTGTGTCAGCCTCATGGAATGACCTGGGGACCTTCATTTCATTCCATCCTTTTGAGTAGAAGACTGCCACGACCCCCACGCTTTTAGACTGAAATCGTCCCCCAGCCCCTGTGGCTGTGTGTATCTACCTCCAGGTTCCTGTCTCTACTTCTTGGTTTCTCAGATTCTATGCTCTAGGACCTTGGCTTTCTATTTCTCCAGCCTCATCCCCACCTCTTGGCCTCTCCGTTTCTACCACTAGGCTTTTGTTCCTGTTCCCTCCTTGGAGGAGAGGCTTTCTTTACGTCTTTGGTCTGGTTTCAGACCACTCTTTCCCTGGTCCCCAACAAAGTTGTCTTCTGGCTTCTGCCCTTGTTGGACCCCATGTCTCTCCATCTGCACTGGCCCCATCTATAGCTTTGTCTTAGTTTACATGATTTCTAACTTAAGCGGTGAGCATCTCTCTTGCATAGCAGGCTCCCAGCTCTTTGAGGACAGGGACCAGGATTTTGTTTACCATTGGATCCCCAGCACGCTGCCCAATGTCTGTCACATAGTTGGTGCTCTGTAAGAAGGAAGTGAATGGAGGAGAGCCTTTTCCCTCACTGGGAAGGGAGATGCTTCAGTATGTTATACTAATAAAGATTTCCCGCAGCCCCAGGCTCTGGCAAATGCATTTAACATTTTACCTCTCCAATTCCTCTGTTGCTTTATATAACACGCTTAAACTTCTGTTTTCCCACACTTAAGTTCTCACCACTACCTCTTGTCTTTCACTGCCGGGAAGGCAGATTAGAGGCCCCTCTGCCCCTCCTAGCCATGCCAAGTTATAAAACTCTGGGCCTACAGTTATATCTGTGTTGTGACCAAAAAAAAAAAAAAATTAAGCGAATAACCAGCACTTGAAATCTTTTGATTATACAACCATCCCTCTCTCAGACGTAGGAAGGAAACAGCCTTTGACATCGAGTGACAACGGCAGTCATGTGCCATAAATTCAGGTTTTTGGCAAGCCTGTTCCTTGCCACTAGGGGTAACCAGTTACTATGGTGATTGTTAAACATGATGAGCTTTTCCTTAGGAGGATATTCTTTTCAGAATCTTCCAGATTCCTGACTGGATCCGCACCCTGTATTCTCAGGGACTAGAGCCTTTTCACCCTGTGCTTGGATGTGGTGGGTAGGGTTTTAGTTCTCCCAGTTAGTCTGTTAGAGTCTTTCTTGAATTGTCATTCATTTTGCTGTCCTTGAGTGTATCTCTCAGGGCAGGTCTATGCACACAGATATTCAGTCCCCATGTTTATGTCATAGGACCCAGTTGGCAAGGTTGCCTGATCGACTTCTCGTTTCTCTGCATGTTGGTGTTTGTCATTTTCCTCAATGCTGTGACCAAATTCCTCACAGAGGCCACTTTCTGGTAGAGCTATTTATTTTGGCTATGGTTTGAGGACACAGTCCATCGTGAGGGAACGTCATGGTGGCTGGAGTGGCTTGTTCTACAGCAGCAGGATCTTGTGACACAACTCATCCACATCTTGGCAGACAGGAAGCAGAGAGCTTGGACCCAAAGCTCCTATCCTCCTCAAGGCCAAGTCTTCAGTGACCCACTTTCACTATCTAGGTCACAGTCTTCCAAAATACTACTGCCAGGTGGAGACCAAGGGTTCAAACACAGGAGCTTATGGGGACACTTCACAAAAATCTTCTGATGTTTCTTTCACTTCTGGGGCATTTTAGAATTCTCTGTATCTTTAGAATTTGGCAATTCATCCTGAACATGAAATTTTACTTAGAAAGTAAACCTTTGCATTCCCTGTTTGGAAGGGACTTTGAAACGTATGAGTCTTTCTTTAGCAGAGAGGTGGATTCTTGTGACTGCTTCCTTCGTTCTTCTCCTCTTCCTGTTCTTGTTTTTAATTCAAGGACTCTTACTAAAAGCCAAAGATCAACTATGTGTATATTAACTTCGTGTGGGCTTTTGAGATTTCTGTGTGTGTGATTTTCTCCTTCTGCTCTGTGTCAATGGAGAATTCCACTGACTTTCATCTTTATGATCAGACTTCAACTCTGTCCACTGTATCCTTTCTTTAACTGTCTGACTTGTTTCAGAGCTATGACCCTTAATTTCCAGGAAGTCTTTTTATTTTTCCTAAGTGTTCTTTATTCATACTGATTCATGTTCCCATCAAGTCTGTCCTTCTGTAGAGTTCCAGGAAGCAGAAGCCACAGTGTGCACGCATGTGCGTTTGCATGCACGTGTGTGTGTGTCTGTGTTTGTATGTGTCTGTATATGCCTCTATGTGTGTGTGTCTGTCTGTCTGTGTGCCTCTGCATGTACCTGTGTGTGTGTGTGTGTGTGTGTGTGTGTGTTCATGTGTCCCCAGGTACACACGTGTGTGTGCAGCTCAGAGGATAACTTTGGTATCCTCAGGCACCATGTAGCTTTTTGTTGTTGCTGTGTTGTTTTGAGACAGGGTTTTGACCTTGAATTTGCCAATTTGGCTAGGTTGGTCAGCTAGCAAGCCCTAGAGATCCTCTTGTCTTTGCCTCCCAGTGCTAGGACTACAAACCCACGCTCTCCCATGCACAGCTCTTCACATGGGTGCTGAGGACTAAAGTCAGATGCTCACTCTTGCACTCTTAGCACTTTACTGACTGCGAAACCTCCCCAGTTCTGCATTGGTCAGGTTATGAAGTCTGAGCCTAGGAGGTCAATATGGATGAGGTGAGTTCTTCTAGAGTCTGAGATAGTGCCCTGCATGGGGAAGGCAGGACTTTGGGCCCAGAGGCCTCACAGCTCTAGTTCCTCTATGAAACAGACTAAACAGTCCCAGCTTGGCCATCTGTAATATATATATATATATATACATATACATATACATATACATACATATACATATATATATATATACATATATATATCCCCTTGGGTTTACAGAGCTCCTGATGTGGTAGACTATGGGGATGGTTTGGGTAGAACTCCTGGTAGTTCTGGCTTTGGTAGGACTAAGAGGATGATTTGAGCAGGACTCATGGAGACTTACTTTTGTAGACTAGGGGATTGTGTGGATAGAACTCCTGGTGACTCTGGCTATGGTAGACTATGGGGATGGTGTGGTAGAAGTCCTGGTGAGAGCTGCTGTGTGGCCCTGGCCTTGCACATCAGTGGTGAATGAATGAGTCTTCTTCAATGAATCCTATACAAAGCCCCACACTTGCTGCACCCTCACATCAGAGTGGCAAATTGCCCTTTGTTATTCTTCACCCCCAGGGCTGTCTTGCTTTCTGACTATATATACACATGTATGCATGTATTTTAGTCATTTCTGGGCAGCTTCTCATGAATATTCATATCCAAGCACTTAGGGCTCCGTGAATGATTCAAATGTTTGTTGCACAATGGAATTGATCTTAATATAGCTGTGTCACCAAAGCATGTGCGTCTACATGGGTCTCCTCACTGGCCCCACGGCCTGTTGGGCCAAGGGAGGATAGGCAGCAAACCAACAAGCTTCCGGTCCTGGCCTAATGGAGGCTTGTCTGGCAGGACTGGGGAGCCTCTGGCATTCTTCTGGCTTTTTTCTCTTTACTTATTTCTTTCTATAGAGACTTGGGGTCAAGAGAGCATGGCAGGAAGTCGAGCATGCTGTAGTGGCTGTTGCCTCCACTGGTACCTATGGTTTAGGTGGCATGTGTCCTAGCAGACAGACACACAACTGTCTCCTGAGGGGTATAGGGAGACAAGGGGATTAGAGATGGCTGAGAGACACTTCGGGCTTCTGGAAGAGTTGGGTAGTCCATGCCTTTCTTTCTCTTCAGTCCCCTGGGGAACGTTGTTCCTTCCCTATAGGGACTCAGAGTCATCCATGTAAGCAAGATCTGGGAAGAAGGCTGTCATGGTGGACCCCGTGTCAAGTCCTCCTTGAAAGTGGTTACCTGGGAGTGAGTGGTTCTCCAGGAGAAGAATCAAACCATGACTTCTACTAGATAAGACCTCTACCACTGAGCTATCTGACCTTCACTATGCAGCTATATAGCTCTGGCTGGAGTGTGTAGACCAGGCTAGCCACAAACTCGCGAAGATCCCGCCTCTCAAATGCCTGGATTAAAGGTATACACCATCATGCCTGGCCTTATCTCTTTATTTGAGACAGTCTCTCTAGTTGTCCAAGGTGGCCTAGAACTTGCATTCCCTGTCTCAGCTTCCCCAATACTTGGGATTACCTGTGTCACTGGCCCACCTTTTTGTCTGCCTTTGAGATGGTAGAATGGAGGGGTGGTGGGTGGCACTAAACTTGATAGAGCGCCACTGTAGTAGGCATAGAGCTTGGGTGAAGGACTGGAGTTGGGAGACTCTGAGGAGCACGTTAGGTGGCATTTGCTGCTCCTCACAGCCCGTGCTTACTGTTGGCAGTGGAGCTCACGCAGGCCAGCTGCCCTGTAGAGCTTCTTGGGTTAGCTCCAGGGCTCTGTGATAGGTGTGGCCAATCTTCAAATCTGAACGAACGAGTGCCAGACCAAAGACTCTCCAGGCCCCATGCTGCTATTGTATCCAGCTCTTAGTCAACCCTGGAGCAAGCTCAGACCCACCCAGAACATTCTGTATCATACGAGCACTAAAGGAATGATTTCATATGTTAGTCTGCTGTTACTATAGCAAAGTCCTTGAGTTAGGGTAATTTATAGAGTAGGCATATTTCCTTCACAGTTCTGGATGTGCATGAACTTAGCACTGGTGTCCATTCAGCATCAGTCCAGGGGTTCCTGTTTCATCACAATGTGGTAGATGACATCATGCAGGGGAGATAGGGAGTTTCCTGTTTTATCACAATGTGGTGGATGATCATGCAGGGGAGACAGGAAGCTTCCTGTCCCATCACAATGTGGTGGATGACATCATGCAGGGGAGACAGGGAGCTTCCTGTTTCATCACAATGTGGTGGATGACATCATATTTGGGGGGAAGAGACAGACACTAGCTTGGTCTCTCTTCGACTTTTAATAAAGCCACTCACACCACTGTGGGATCCTCAGTAGGATCTCAATGAGTTCTAGCTGCTTCCCAATACGATTAACAGATAGACTGGGGACTGTGTCTGCAACACATGCATTCCCGGGAAAAGCATTCAAGTCATGGCTTTGTTCCAGGTTGTACCCTATACTAAATTCAGGGATTCTGAGACTTGTCCTGGCTGTGTCCCAGAATCCTCCAGTGGGCAGCCATTCTGAGCGTAGACATTGCTGTCTCACTGCTGCGGATGAAGAGTGGAGCTCTGGAGGGGAGGAATCCGCTCCAGTCTAACACCTCAAGATGGCAGAGCTCCAGGAGGGCTCCGGAGAGCAGTCTCTCAGATGCTGCTGCAGATGTTACTGCTGATCCTAGCATCATGACTCTGCCTTCTCCCTCAAGCCAGGCCTTGCATGCATGTGCGGTTGGCCTGTGTGTACACACACGCACACGCACACGCACACACACTCTCTCCAGAGGAACATAATTAATAGAATGGATTACTTTGGCATGCGAAGCTTTGGGAATGATCTGACTGGGACAAAGAGGAATGGAGAAAGGGCAGACACATGTAGAGCTGGGATGGGGGTTAGACCACGTGCTCGGATGGAGATATTCCAGCATTGTGGAAAGGCTACATTTATTAAATACAGCAGAATGGGGAGACAAGTTTATTGTACACAGCTGACCTAGGAGGCATGTTAACTAACTGTGCTCCTGGATCTCTGTAGGGGAGCAGTCTCAGCTGCAGTCGTCCTGGAGGAGGAAGCTGTGGTTAATACTTTCTGCACACAGCATCTATGCTCAGACTGGGGGAGTCTTGCCATTCCCATGACTATGAGGCATTATGATCCTATGACATGCCCTGCTCATGTCAACAACACACATTTACACAGGATTGTGTCTGCTACCCCATGACTATATCCTACACAGGATATTAGACTGGCTTTGCTATAGGGCTGGGTAGTGCAGCAATGCCTACCTGCACTACGGAGAGGCTGAGAACTGTTCCCTTCACATGCATGCCTCCATCCGCAGCTGGGCCTGAAGACCTACTGGAGTGCTGGAGAACCACTGGCCTTCAGTCTATATTGCAGGGATGAAGATGGTGTATTGGGATGCTGCAGTGGCAGCAGCAGAGGCAGCATCCAGGTAGATGCACTAACAGACCTGCCTCAAGGGTGACTCTTGGTTCCAGATTCATTTAAATTGACCCAATTAACCAGCACAGGTGTGTCGCCTTCCTCCCAGTGCCCTGCTGAGCTGGAGGGACTAACCAGGTTCCTGCTGTGCTCTCTGCAGGAGACAGGAACCAGCTGGAATGCTTGTTAGCAGGAGGCTCATCACTCCCAGGTTCAGGGTCAACAGCAAAGCATCTTGTGCCCATATCTTCCCTGGGGAGGAGTAGAACAGAGGACTGGAGGAGGCTGAGGGGCTGTAAGCTACCCTCCCCCCTCCTTTCCCGGTTCAGGACCTTAAGCATTTGGATGGAAATAGCCAGGACTCACTACAGTTTCTCAAGACCCCTCAAACTCCCTGCTCTTGATGGGGACAAGCAGCCCTTTGTCTCAGGATGCCCCCATCACCCATGAAGCCTGCTATTCCTCCCCACTCAGGTTTTTCTCTGTGAAAGGTGAGCCTTGCTTTACAAACACGGGAACCACATTCCAGAATCTGTTTTTGCCAAGTCAACCTGTAGGTGATTCTGAGCTACCAATCTTAGGGTTCCCTGGCCTACTCTAGGACAGAGCAGAGATCCCAGGCCCTTCTAGAAAGATGGTAATCAAATTCGCTTAGGGTGTAAAACAAGCCTTGGCCACATTCTAAGTAAATTCGGTGATGTTTAGCACATCCACGGTGTTGCTCAACACATGTATCTGTGTCTAAGACATTTTTGTCATCCCTGAGGAGATGCCTTCCCATGGGGCAGGTACAATCCCTTCTACCTACCAATGCCCCAGCAATTGACAATCTGCTGTCTACATGTTGGTCAGCTTTCTGTTACCACAACAACCCTCTGAGATCATCATCTTACAAAGAAAGATGGTTTATTTTAGCCCACAGTTTGGGAGGATCCAGCCTGTGGACTGGTTGGCCTTGTTGATTTTAGATTTGTGGTGGTATATCATAGCCAAAACCCCATTCACCTCACAGCTTGGATACAACAGAGGAAGGAAGGAGGAGAAGAGTCTCATTGTCCCATTGAGGCCACGCCCCCCCCAGTAACTTAGGACAGTCTATGAGGTCCCGCCTCTTAAAGGTACCACTACCTTTTCATAGTTCCAGCTGGGACCACATTTTAACACAGGTCCTCTGGGTGATATTCTAGACCCAAGCTATAGTAGTCTGAGGACTTAGCTATTCCAGAAGCTTCCCAGGAATGGAGTTCTGTAGCATGTGACCTTTGGTGTCTGGCTTTTACTTAGCTCATGTTTTGGTAGCTCATCCACATTTTAGCATGTGTTGGAGGTCCGACTTTTATTCCATCTCATGGAGGTAGCACATTTGCTTACCTGTTGACCTGACAAGGGAATGGGCCTCACAGGTCTGAGGACTTTCTCAGCGATAACTCACTGAGAAGATCCTGCAGTCTCACACTGGTTCACACCAGTTAACAGCAAGTCCTTGCCCCTCTGGGAAACTGAAAACCGGTGCTGATGCCTGGTTATAGAGTGTGGGGGTCTCATGCCTGTGGGAACCATGTAGCCTTGTGAGGGAAACCTGATCTTTCTGTCCTGTTGGTTCCTCTGTACTTCTTTCTCGAAGATATTGGTTACCCAGTGGTGGAAAAGGCGCCCTCTACACTTTGACTGAAATGAATGGAAAGAAGCCTGTAGGGGGTTAAATGAGAATGCCCCCTCTAGAGGCTCATAGATTTGAATGATTTGAATGCATGGTCATCAGGAAGTGGTACTATTAAAAAGGTTTAGGCGTGTGGCCTTGTTGAATTAGGTGTGGTATTGTTGGAGGAAGTGTGTCACTGGGTGTGGGCTTTGAGGTTTCAAAAGCCCAACCAGGGGCTGGAGAGACGGCTCAGTGGTTAAGAGCACTGACTCCTCTTTCAGAGGTCCTGAGTTCAAATCCCAGCAACCACATGGTGGCTCACAACCATCTGTAATGAAATCTGATGCCCTCTTCTGGTGTGTCTGAAGACAGCTATAGTGTACTTACATATAATAAACAAATAAATCTTAAAAAAAAAAAAAAGCCCACCAGGCCTCATGGCTCTTTCTCTCTGCTGCCTGAGGATCTGGATGTAGAACTCTCAGCTACCTCTATAGAACGAACCATGTCTGCCGTGCACACTGCCCTGCACACTGCCCTGCACACTGCCCTGCACACTGCCCTGCACACTGCCCTGCACACTGCCATGCTTCTCACCATGATGAAAATGGACTAAACCTCTGAAACCGTAAGTCAGCCCCAGTTAAACGTTTTCCTTTATAAGAGTTGCTGTGGTCATGGTGTCTCCTCACAGCAGTAAAACCCTAACTAAGACAGAGTTGTTCCAGTTGCTTCTACTTCCGACCTTGAACCCACGCAGGGAAACAGGGTCCAGGGGTGCTGAGGGGCAGAAAGAACTGAGCAAACAGCTCCCGTCAGCACAGCGTCTGTCCACACTTGCTCCACCTCAGCATCCCAGTCCTGGGGATGATTGGCTTTCCACATCCCCTCCAAGTCCTAGGAGGCAGCAGACAGGAGTCTGCAACCTCCATGATGGGAGACTGAGGTCTTCAGTCAAGAGGGAGATCAGAAGTCGTAGGGACTGTCAGCTCCCCAAACATCCTTTCTGGGGTCCGAGACAGAGTACCCAGTACATTCCAGCCACTGCCACCTTTCTCCAGCTACAGTCTCCTTCCCAGGTGCTTTCGGCCATCCCTGAATCACAGAAACAGCCAACCAGGCTCTCTACCCTAAGCTGGAGCCAAACTTGAGAAAGTCCAACACCCTCCCCCCACACACATACTCCAGACACCCTCTCCAACCAGGTGGCCACTACCTGGGCTAAATGGTTTCCTCCACTTGCAGCAGCGACTTGAGGGCTCCTCAGACTTTTGAAGTCACTGACTTGTAGGACCCTAAGCCACAGTGCCCTTGATTTGTAGAACCCCACCCCCCACCCCCCCCCCCCCCCCCCCCCCCCTAGCAGCTGCTGCTCAGGAGCAGAGCCTTAGTCAGGGTCAGGTAGGTAAGAGATGTTTTATGCAAAGTAGGGAACTGGAGAGTGTTAGAAAGAAAATACTTGCAAAGTGAGGGTAGAAAGTAGGGAGCCCCTCTGGTTCAGTCTCCTGGGCTTGAGAAATAGCGAGGTATAAGCTCCTGGGAGCTGCACCCAGGGAGGCTACCTGACCCCTACCCTTACCAACCCATAATGCGAGGGTGTGCCTGGGGTGTCCTGAATGGATATTTGGGGATGAATATTCATTTCTCCTCCAACTCATAATTTCTGGAAGGGTCGGGACTGCCCAGTGGCCAGGGCACAGTAACCACTGCAACAGGACAGACAGAGCTGCTTCACAGGCAGAGCCAGGATCAAGAAAGGATCAGGGGATACTCAGATTTGCATTCAAGGGTAACACAGAAGAAGGCTGAGGTCCTCCAGGACCCCCATACCCCTGTGGACACTTTAGACAGCCAGGAGCGTTTTGTCCCACCTCCAGCTGTCATGTTGCTGATTGTTTGTTTCTTATCTCTAATCCCTTAACCCTGCTAGAGTCTCCATTACCATCGCCCCCTGCAGATCTACTTTCTCATTCAGAATGATGAACCCAGGAGCGGAGTCCTCAGACCACAAAAAGCCCCACCCCCACCCCACCCTGGGCTCCAGGCTCTCAGGCCACCTTCGTGTCCCCCATGTTAACTTTCTGGAAGTAAATGTTTATCAACTCTACTGCTGTTCATGGGTATGCACAAGGCTGTGTTCAGCTCTTCACTTTGGAACGGGGTCTGGGGCTTGGTCTATGGCAAGTACTTAAAGCAGAATGAATTAGTGAATGAACTAATGAGTGAGGGATATTTCATTGCCCATGAGGGTGGCCTCACTAGTGTGTGAGTGATTAAATTCACGGAGATGCTGAGTGGGTGAGGAGGTGTTGAGATGGAATGACCACGCACATTGGATGCAGGAGCACACAAACACACATGCGAGAAATCGACCACCTCACAGGACAGGTCACAGCCCTATTCTCCTCACAGTTTCCTAAGTAACGCGGAGCTCAGATCCGGCATGACTCAGAATATGCAGCTGAAACAAGCAAGCAGTGACAGCGACCAGAAAACCATGGCAACCAAGCCTTTCTCTCTGCTACCCTCCCCCCCAAAGCAGGATGCTCACCCCAAGGATCCAGGGAGAGTCCCCTCATCCACTTGAGCAGGGAATTTGTGGTTTTCTTTCTGAGTGTGTGAGACCTGATGTGTGTCTGTCACCTTCCTTTGTCCCTTGCCCATTGGCTTCTTTCCGATCAGTCTCTTCTAAGGTTTCTGGGACATGGGTGGACATGTGAAAATGCAGAGTTTGCTATGTGACCTTGGAGATCCCATACCACCTTACTAAGCCTGCTTCTGTGAGGGAGGGGGGAGCTCTGCTTATGCTAAGTGCTTGCTTATGCTAAAACGTAGGTTGGTTTGTGTGGTGGTTTGAATAGGAATAGCTCCCATAGTCTCCAGTGTTTGAATGCTTGGCCCATAGGTGTGGCACTGTTAGGAGGTGTGGTCTTGTGGCAGTAGGTGTGGCCTTGTTGGAGGAAGTGTGTCACTGTAGGGGATGGCTTTGAGGTCTCCTATGCTCAAGGGATGCCCAGTGTGACACACAGTCTCCTGCTGCCTGTGAATCAAGATATAGAACTCTCAGCTCTTTCTCCAGCAGCAGGTCTGCCTGGATGCTGCCATGCTTACTGCCATGATGGTAATGGATGGAACCTTTGAAAATGTAAGCCAGTTCCAATAAAATATTTTCCTTTAAAAGAGTTGCCTTGGTCATGGTGTCTCTTCATAGCAGTTAAATCCTAAGACAGTTTAATTTCGTGTGTGTGTGTGTGTGTGTGTGTGTGTGTGTGTGTGTGTCCCCCATGTCCATGTCTCCATGTGTCCTTCTATGCCAGGCTAGAGCAATGTAAAATGCTTGACTTTTAGTCAGTCAGACTTGGGTTTTAATTCTAATTTGACCTGAACAAGTTGCTTGGTTTTTCTGAGCCACCTTGTCCTCTATGAAATCGGAGTCAGAGTCTCATAGGGAGATTGCTTTGAGCAAATGAAGTGACATGCGAAAAGACTCACAGAAAAACTCTGCTCATCAGGTGCTCAAGTGAGAGGCCATTGTCACCGTTGGGAACAAGACCGTGGAAGCAGTGACTTCCCTGACAGTTACAAAGGTGAGAGCAACTGTGGGTTCTTTGAACCCTGTTTGCTTAACCGTTTCACCCTCTTTCTCCATGTTCCTCTCACTCTTTATTCTCCTCATAGTCTGCAGATGAACTCTTGACCTCCCTGCTTGTGCCAGCTTGTCCAGGACACAACCTGCTTAACTGTCATTACCTCTCCTGCCCAACAGAGGGGACTCGCCTTTCTCCCACCTCTTGGATGTGTGGGTATCTGAACTAGAAGCCACACCATCACAGCCAGGGTTCTTTGTGGTCCACATCGGTCCCATCCCTAGCCGTCTTAGGGAATAGGGTCTGGGTCTTGTTCCTCTGAAAATCCCTCTGTACAGCATACACCCAGATGCCACAAGGTATGAGGAAGTGATGCAGAGGAAAGGAAGGGGGAAGATCAATAAGAACATCTCAAATCTTAGCACATGGAAGGCCAAAGCAAGAGATCACTTCAAATTCAAAGCCAGCTTTATCTAATGGAGAGACTCTGTTGCAATGTAATATAGCCTAAGCTACATTGTGATGTTGAAGCCAGCCTGAGCTAACATTGAGACTCTGTTGCAATGTAATACAATACAATACAATACAATACAATACAATACAATACAATACAATACAACACAACACAACACAATATAATACAATACAATACAACACAACAGAACACAACAAAATACAATAGGAACAACATTTTGTTGACCTCCAGGGGCTGGGGCAATCCGGGGACAGGCACTGAAAAATTTTTATGGTCTTGAAATTGCAAGTTCTGGTCTCAGCTGGGTCAGGGCTGAAGAGGTGACCAGAGCAAAGGGCCTATAAGTTCTGAGCATTACACAAAATAAAATCTACATTCTGGGCTGGCAAGATGGCTTAGTGGATCAAGGTGATTGCTTCCAAGTCTGATGACTGAAGGTCAGTGCCTGGAACCCACGTGGTAGAAGGGGAGAGCCAATTCCCAGAAGTCTGATGTCCACACATGCCAACCATCCTGTGAGTCCTTTCCGCATGCCCTTTCTTCCTTCCTTCCTTCCTTCCTTCCTTCCTTCCTTCCTTCCTTCCTTCCTTTCTTTCTTTCTTTTTTTTGGAGCTGGGGACCGAACCCAGGGCCTGCACTTGCTAGGCAAGCGCTCTACCATTGAGCTAAATCCCCAACCCTATGCCCTTCCTTTCATTCGCTCTTTACAACCTCTATGTGGGGCCAGTGGCTTACTTCACAGAGAAGTGGCTCATAAAATCAAGCCACTTGTCTAGAGTGCAAACTAGATTGGCTAGCTCCAAAGCTGGGCTTCCCATGATGCTCTAACCTAATATGGCAGAAGGGTCAGGCTCTATTGTTTCCTGACACCATGGGGTGTAAGGAGGGGCTACAAAGACCCAGGGGAAAGGGCTTCATCTGTTGCACCGCAGTCTTTAGCTTCCTCTGTGGATAAACCTACATTCACCTTGCTCCTAGCTGCCACATTTATACCTGTTGTTCTGGCACAACGGCTAACGCCACTGGGCTTGAGCAAGACATCACAATGGTCACTCTGCCTCTAGCTCAGAGTCTAGGCCACGCATTTATCTGGAGATCTCAGCCCAAACCATCCCCTCCCCCATTGTCCCTGGGACTCCCATGGAGACTGACAAGGGAACAGGCAGATGGACAGACTGTCTCTGTCCCTAGGCCCTGAAAAGCGCTAAGTAGAAACCTCTTAATCACAGTGAATCTTGATATCGTGACGCTTCAGCCATTTGAGGAAACCCTGGGGTTTCCTGTCCCCAGGGGAGGCTAGCCACCAGCTGTCAACTACTGCTCACCTTGTCTTGGCTTCTAGGGTAAGGCAGGAGAAAGCAGAGGTTTGTTTCTTTGTGCTAACTAACAGTCTCTTCTACATAGAGAAATGGCGCTGGGAGACTTGAATCCCAGAGACATGAAGCTCAAGATAATTTCAGAATGGGCTCCGATAGCAGGAAGTGGAAGGGAGCCCCTTTATAGGCTACCAGGAAGGGAGGCCTAGCAGCAGTGCAGCTTGGAAGAGTCACAGACTTAAGCCCCCAGAAGGAACCCCCTCCCTCTATGCTTGTTCAAGGCGTGACTGGATGCATCTAAGCAGGAATGTTTAACTTGTGGCCTGGGAGCCTCACGTAGCTGTATTAAGCCTACTATAGCTATGAATGCAACCCAACACCCAACACAAAACTGTAAGCTTATGGAAAATGTGAAAAGAATTTTCCGGGTTTTTGGTTTGTTTTGTTTGTTTTAGTTTTTTTTTTTTTTTTTTTTTTGTAATAGAATTTTGTGGCTCTTGACCATGATCTTTGGAAATGACAACACAACTTTTCCCAGTGTCAAAGGTTGGACACACCTGACAGTTTCTCCCCTGGGCATTAGGGTGTACTGAAGCCAAGTGAAGGACCTGCTTCCTTCAGCTGTGTGTGTGTGTACAAGAGATGGGGGGAAACCATTGCCACTCCAAGTCTAGATGCGACCTAGGCAAGGAACAAGGGTCAGAAGATGACCTTGAACCAGAGCATCTACCTCTGAATGTCCTCACTGCCTGCAAAAGGGTTGGCTAAATGACAAGATGCTGACCACAGACAAGTTTAAGGTCTTTTTCTATGCCCTGGACTTGGTGGTGGTGGCAGGGTTCTATGCGAAATTGCTAGTCTACATACTGGGTGTTGTTGGCAGGAATCTGCAAGGCTCTGGCCCAACCAGAGCGGCCATAGAGTTACAGCTCACCGAGGGGAAGCTGGAACAAGGCAGGCTGCTGGACCTCCATAGCTGCTGCTGCCTAGACTTGGTAGCAGGGGGCTAGGTGCAGCGGGCAGCTAGGGGCCAAGGTCAAGGCCACCCAGCAGGAAGTGACTGCAGTCAAGCTCTCACACCCAGCTTGTTGGGCCAGGTTGGGGTCCAGCAAGGAAAGCTTTGAGAGAAAACTCTTCCCTGGAGTGTTACAGCTCAATAAGATGGGCGCCTGTCTTAGGGTCTTATTGCTGTGAATAGACACTATGACCAATGCAAGTTTTATAAAGGACAACATTTAATTGGCTGGCTTACAGGTTCAGAGGTTCAGTCCATTATCATCAAGGAGGGAGCATGGCAGCATCGCAGTATTCAGGCAGGCATGGTGCAGGAGGAGCTGAATTCTACATCTTTACCCAAGGGAAGCCAGGAACAGACTGAGCATCCCCAGGCAGCTAGGAGGAGGGTCTCCAAGCCCACCCGCACGGTGACACACTTCCTCCACAGCTTCTGATAATGCCACTCCCTGGGCCAAGCATATGCAAACCATCACAGCACCCTCAGACGATCTTTGTTGAAATAATGTGTGTACTCTATTCTATGTGGACAGGACTGGATAAACATTTGGAGTGGGCTGGGATCTAGAGGCAGATGCTTTCTGTTGGCTTGGTCTGAGATGTTAGGGACGTGTCATCTGCATATGGAAGGACTTCAGGTGTCCCCGTGTGACTGATTGTCCCAATCTCCTCAATGGGGGTATCGTGGCCACGTGTTCCAGGAACCTGGTTGGGCGTAGATTTAAACCCCTACCATTCTCAATTATGAGAATTGCTGGGGTCCTGAATCTGCTCAACCTTACCAGGTTTTCTGTCTGGTGGCACAGTCCACTGTCCCCCCCAAAATGATGACCGTTATGGGAAATAAAATATTCATTTTTCCCAAGTTTGGGATCTACTCCAAGATCCGTGCTAAAACTCCAATTCTTCCAGTCCAAGACGTGAGTGCTCTGGGCTTGTCTCAAGCCTGTCCCCAATTTCAGCTCATAGCCCCTCAGCAGGATTCCTGGGACACCTGCAATTCAGTTGGCAAGCCTTTCTCCCACAGCCAGCCCCTTGGCAGTCCCCCTCAACTACGAAAAGGCCTTGTCCACCTCTGTCCCTGTGTTACCATCTCATCACCTGGGTCCCAAGTGTTCTCAGGGAAAAATAATCATGACCCAATCTGGGTAGTCCCCACAGTGATGGGGCAGTGAGTGAGTGACAGCTGTGTGGGCGGGGCCACAACTCCCTCACCACAGAGCCTGGATTTCTATAACAAACAGGACACAGATGCATCTCTCTGCCAGGTCCCAGTCAAACTCTGCCTAATCCAAAGTGTGATAGACTTTTCCAAGCAACCTCTTCACGGACTGAGCAATACCCATGAAGGTGGTATAGGACCCTGGCATGGGGCAATGGCTATAAGATGGCCTTGACCAAACTCTATCCGATGCCCACCTCCCCTGACCCCATGCACAACTTGTTCCAATCCTGGAGTGGACATGAAAAATGTTTCTTGTTGAAACTGTGTCCCCCCCCTCCTTCTAGCACATACACACAGGTGTGTACACATGGACACACACATATGCACACAGAGGCCCAGAGGACAATGACAGAATTGATTCTTTTAGTCAGTAAGCTCTGACTAAATGTGTACACTGTGGTTGACCCATTGCAAGGTGATGGTGACAGAAAACCAAACACTGTCCCCCTTTCATGAGCTCCAAATAGAGAAGAATAAGGGGCCCACCTGTGGGAGGAAGCAGGGGCGGCAGGAGGTTGGATAATACTGAGGAGCCAGGCTGAGGCTGAGGGAGGTTTCAGGAGGATCACTGCTGGGTGGGAGCCATGGGGCCTAGGAAGTAAGGTTACTCCATCCCTCATAGCTGAGGAAGCCATGGACTGGGCTGGCTTGCAGCCAGTGAGTATACTGAGTCTCTCTGGCCACCATCTCTTGATAGTGAAGCGTGTTCTAAATGCACCAGACACCATTGTACGTGAGACGTTGCAGACTACAGACCTGGTGAGGGCACCGTGAGACAGCATCATTTTTACCCTATCTTGCAGATGAAGGGGCTGAGCCTGGGGTGTGTGGCAACTTTAGTTTTAAATTGGGAATCTTCTTTTGCTCTAAGATGCATAGTTCACACACACACACACACACACACACACACACACACATACACAGCGAGAGAGAGAGAGAGAGAGAGAGAGAGAGAGAGACACACAGACATTCTTTTAATGACCCATAGGAAAACTGATGATTGAGATGAGAAAGTGGCAGATCAGCAATTGGCACCCCATAGCCTGCTCCTCTCTTCCCTCTTGGGTTCCCTGAGGAGGAGTTTGTGGCAGGAACTGGCTTTGTAGGTCCCAAGTGCATTAACAGGCCTTGGGTGTCTTGGGTCTCCCACCCGATGTCACAGAATAGAGCCTCCTACAGCTGCAGCTATGACACCAAACTTGGGAAGAATAAATCCCTAAAGATCATTTTCTCCTGTGCATACCCCGGCTGTTGAGCAAACATTATTAGTAATTAGTTTGCTAAAGATAGCAGCCTTCAGAGAGCAGAGGCAACGGCAGTCACCATGACCAGCCTTTCAGCTATTTCTGCACATGTAAACACCCACAACTGGGACTCTTGGCAACATTTTAAATCCTGGAGCCTAAAGCCCGGGGCTTCACGCCCCCCCCCCCAGTGTGACCCAGCTGCCACCCTCTTGGAGACTCATTTCCCTCCTCTGGTAAATAGCAATAACAACGTCACCTGCATGGTTGCACATCACAGCAGCTGTGCAGCCTTGGGGTGAGCAACCCTGTAGGCTGGCTGGGCACACAGAGAGCTTTGATGTCAGGGAACTGGGGGTGAACCGCATGGGCCAGTCAATTAGGGGAGTGAGGAAGCATGTCTGAAGAGAGAGCCTCACTAATGGGGTATGTCATGAAGGGCTGGGAGATTGTGCCAGCATGTAAGCTTAGTTCGGAAGTCGCTGGGAACTGTTGTCCCACAAGAAGGCTGAAAAAAAGAAAACTCCGGAGGCACAGTGGTAACAGCCCTGGGTGAGGGATGCAGAAGAAGGGCAGAAGCAGATGACAAAAGGCCTTCTAGGTCGTCCTGAAGCACTTTGAGGGGCTCCTATGGTGACAGGGACGAGATGTGATAGGTTGTAACAAGGGCATGATGGATGCTGAGGACCTGAGACGCCTGCTGTGTAGTTGGTAGGGAAGGCACTAGACTGGCTGGAGATGGGGGAAGGTGACAAGAGTCAAGCTGCACTCAGGGAGATCGTCAGGCTCCAGGGGTTTGAGCCCCTCGAGTTTGACTTGGGAGATGCTTGTGGGGCTTCTCCAGCAGGCGAAGGTCCATGTATCCCACGCAGGTCCAAGCTTGCTGGCACACCCTGTTCTGGCTCTGTCTTGTTCTGATTTCTATATTAAGTTCTATTTAGCTCTCTGCTTCCAGGTTTTCCTCTTGGAAAACCCTGGCAAGTCTTGGTGCCTTGGTACCCAGCTGGTGACTCCTCTATAAGGCACAATGACAGGGGCATTGAGGCTCTGAGATAGCAGGAGGGATGTGATCAAGAGCAAAGTCTCTGTCATCACCAGTCGACATGATACTGAAAAGGTCCTGGAAGCTGGGACCTAGGACGTGACCAAGTGCAGGAAGGCTGGATAAAACTGCTCTCTGTCTGTCTCTCCACCTCTCCCTTACCTGGCACCAACCAGCATCCCTGACTTTCAAGTTCCCCAGTTCTTGGCATCTAACCCTGAAGACTCTCGCATAGCTGTCTCTCAATCTTTAGAGCAGGGATGGCTATGTCCCCTTTCTCTTCAGCCACCTGTCATGTCCAGACAGCCCCCATTAGTGATACATCTTTCCTCTTACCAAAAGGAAGGGACACACTGAGCTCCTGGCTCCAGCTGCAGAACTGCCTGTCCCTCTGTGGACTCTTTCCAACAGTTCTGTCCACACTCTCCCTGCACCCCTACCACCAGCTACCCTGATAAAACTCACCTACGTGCCTTTCACCCTCGCCAGCTTAGCACCCCCTGCCCACCCACCCAGCTATCATGAACATGTTCTGTCCAGGGCCTCAGTTTCCCCAGTCTTATTCCCTCCCTGTCTTCTATGCTGTAGGGTCACTACCAGTAGGATGGTGAACAAGGCTCCTGGGGACACTGTTGTTCTGCTCAGGCCTGGCCCTGAGGACATGAGTCTCTCCTCCCAAGCTTCCTTGTGCTGCGTGCTACTGCTTTCCCACACCTCCTTGGCAGGGATGCTTCCATCCAATAGCGCTTAGGGCTGGGATGTTCCTCACATGATCAGCTCGTGGCACATGACCTCAACACCGTCCCCTCTGACGTTCTGGCCATGTTTTGTATATCCCTCCCAGCAACTCATTTCTGTTTGCAGCCACCTTCTCGTGTGGCCTAGAAACTTCTTGAAGGTCCAGTGTGTGCCTGCTATTACTCTAGTGCCCACCTTGTGAGAGCGATCTGAGAGGGATCAACCATCATACATATCCCTATCACGTGTGTGTGTGTGTGTGTGTGTGTGTGTGTGTGTGTGTGTGTGTGTGTGTACATACAGGTATGTGTTTGATGTTCCTAAATGCATGCAAAAAGACCAGCAAAGTCCTTCTTGATTTACTTGTATTCACTGGGTGCTGGGGCAAGGAGCAGTGTCCCCACATAGGGAGCTTGTGGTGCACAGGACTTTCAGAAGGACTGAGGAATAGGGTAGCTGGGAACCAAGACAGTGAGTGACTGTGAATCCCTTCATCAAGTCACTTCCTCTCTTGCATGGGAGAGGGAGCCATTTCAGGGGGATATTGAGGGAAATCGTCAGAAGTTAGACAGCCAGAGTGAGGTCACTGGGGTTATAGGCCTGGCTTCCTCAGGGTCCCCATCTCCTTTGCTCATCCTGATACTTCCTGTCAGCCACTCCTGCCCTTTTGCCTTGGCCAAGCCTAAAACATTGTAAGGGAACCCACACAGCTACCTCTCAAGCACAGTTCCTGGCTGTGGGTGTTGTCCTAGGTTAGTACAGGGGCTTTGGGTGCTCTTCCTCTACCAGAGTGCACCTCTGCTTACCCACACAATTGCCCTCGATGTTGTCATTGCTGATTGGCCTGCTGAGGGGTCTCGTGGGATCTTTTGGGGATGCTTGAGACCTGACTGCACCCCATCTGTTGAGATTCCCCTGCACTGCCCACCTCTAGGTTTCTCTCCACCTCTGCACTAAAGTCCCCATTTGTCCCTCAGCACACATCACTGCAAAGCCACTACAGGTCATAAAAGTGGCCAATGGCCAAACCTTCGGGGAGCCCACAGACATGTGACTTTAGCAAAGTGTCCTTGGCTTAAAGTGCCACAGTCTCAGAGTGGATGCAGGAACGTCCCGGCTCCAGGGAAACCAGTAGATGGGAAACTGTAAGCAGATGGCCTCCCTTCTCGCTGCAACCCCACTTCTCGCTGCCACAGGCAACCGCAGAATCTATAGACATCTTCCTCCCTTGCCTGGGAAAGTCTGGTCTGAGAATCAGTGTGTCCTCATTGTGACATTTCCGTCCTCAGAGGTCCCGTCTCTGTGTTATGGGACCCTTTACTTATGTTTGTTTATGGAGCTGGGGGATTCCTGGCAGGAGTCTGACTGTTTGCGTTCCTCGGTTTACACTCAGCAGCACTAATGCTCCAGGGGAAGACATTTGGAGGGGGGCCCTTTAGCAGGTGACTAGTGTTAGGTGAGGTTGTGAGAGTGGAGGTCTCAGGATGACATTGTTGCCTTTGTAAGACGAAAAGAGATCAGAGTTCTCAGTGCCTAGCTCACAGAGAGATCAGAAGATGCCAACTAAAGCCAGAAAGCAGCAATGAAATGAGTCCAAGGGCAACCCGGGCACAGAGTGAGTCCAAAGGCAGCCTGGGCACATAGTGGGTCAGCCTGGGCACATAGTGGGTCAGCCTGGGTATAGAAAGAGTCCAGCGGCAGCCTGGTTATAGAGCCTGGCAACTAAATAAGATCCTACTTCAAAATAAAACAAAAGGACGTGGGATATAGCTACATGGTAAGGTTCTTACTAAGAATGAGGTTTGACCCTCAGCACCAAAAACAAAGGCAATTGGTAAGAAATGTAATTACCAATAACATAGAGAGACAGACAGACAGGGACAGACAGAGACAGAGAGGCAGACAGGGACAGAAACAGAGAAAGAGGTAAACAGAGAGAGAACTCTTAAAAGCAAGCAGGGATGAGGCAAGCACTGTGCACATGGCCCTCATTCAGCACTCAAATAATCAGGGCAAGAGGAATGCAAGTTCTATGTCATCCAGAGCTCCATCCTGAGACCCATTCTCAAAGAAAATAGGAAAGGAAGAGGAAGGGAGGGAGGGAGAGAGGGAGGGAGAGAGGGAGGAATGGTTCTTAAGAGGGAATTGTAACCTATCGATATACATTGAAGTATCATTTTGCCTTATTCTTCCGTTGGCAATGATGGAGAGAGCCATGTTTGGCTGGCAAGGATATAAATAAAGTGGCATTCTCACAAATGCTCAGGACAAGTGGATGTAAGCTTTTGGGAAAGGTTTTGGTGATGCATCAAAGTCTTCAGCAGCATCCAGCCTGGGGAGCTCACCGGGATGGGAGGATCCCTTGAGCCTAGAAGTTCAAAGCCTGGGCAACATAGTAAGAACTTCAGTTTTTAAAAGAAGTGGGCTGGGTGGTGATGCTGTGCGCCTTTAATCCCACACTCGGGAGGCAGAGGCAGGCAGATCTATGTGAGTTCAAGGTCAACCTGATGTACAGAGCTCGTACCAGGACAGTGAGAGCTGTTATACAGAGAAACCTGTCTGAAACACCAAAGAATGGGGGGGACATGGAGGGAGGGAGGGAGGAGGAAGGAGGGAAGGTGGGTAAGCAATCTTACCTGAATTTTCAGAAATTCATTCCAAGGAATGATCCATACGTGCAGACTTAGCTATGAGGACATACATAGCAGCATTGTTCACAAAAGCAAAAAAGGAGGCACAGAAAGACTCTGAGGACCGAATGGGAGCTTGAATATAACATAAACATTAGTATATAGTAGGAGGTACTTAGTGACATGCACAGAAGTTTACTGCATATTGTTAGTGGAAAAACTGTGGGCTTTAAATTAGTAATATAATCATTGTTAGCTTAACTTTTAAACAAGCAGAAATAAATCCAGCATATATACATATATGCACATGCAGATATATGTGCAGGCACATGTGTGTGTGTGCACAGTAATCACAAAGGAATGTCTTTTTCTCTACTATTCACTTTTCAATATTTTCTACTTCTCTCTAAAATGAATATGTATTGCTTTGCAATAAGACACAACATTTTATTTTAAGAAAATTGATGTAAAGAAGGGCTTGCTCCACTTCGTTGGCTGCTTACTCTTGTCCTGAGGTTGCCTCTTAAATGTAGGTTCGCAGAGGGGAGAGCTAAGAAGACAGTGTGGGCTTGTGGTAGAAAATGAACCTTCTGAAAGACAGAGTCTAGGCCTGGGAAGCAAGTCTCCGCCTACAGAAAGCTGAGCCAAACGGAGATGCATTTCACAGTCAAGCTTCTCAAGGTCTCGCCAGATGGATGTCTGCATTCTTCACCAGGGTAGCTCTCGCAGCTGTGGACAGGTCCAGGGATGTTCTGCCAAGGTTAATGACTCCATGATAATTAGAAACAGTAACAGTCCAGGAATTGAGAGTGTGTCTAATGTCTCGACAAAGTGCAAAATGCTGTGACCTTCAGGACAGCCCTTAAGGCTGTGAGAAAGAACTCTAAAAACATGAGTTCAAATATATATAATTTCTCAACTGCGTAAAATATATGGATGCAATATGAATTGTGTGAGAAGCTTCACAAATCTGAAAGAGCAGAGGCAACTGTACTATGAGACAACTTGTCAGAAAGATATTTAGGAAGGAGATAGAGATTTAGGGACTGATAAACACAGGGCAAGATCCCACTCAGCTAAATTTATTTTTTGTACTCACAAAGGCAGGCAGATTCCGGAGTTCAAGGTCAGCCTGGGACAAAGCTAGTTTGGGCCCAGGCATGGTGAGAATGGGATGGGATCCAGCTAGCGCATTGTCTGTGCTTACAAAGGCAGGCAGATTTCTGAATTCATTTGCAAAGTTTAAAAAAAAATTGTGCCTGCTGTCTCTAAGAATCAAGGGGCTGGGGTCATGGAATGCTGATCTGTGGAATAACCAAAAGGGAGCCTGGAGTAAATGATTGAGTTGATAGGTAAATAAAAGACTGAGCTTTTGGTCTGCAAGAGATAAGCTATCCAGAGTGTTTTCAGATTTTTTTTTTCCCAAGAGAAAGCTATCTCAAGCAGAATACAGGCTATCAGCTTGTACCCCACGATTTGACTTTGAGTTGGTTCTATCGTCTCCAAGCTGAGGCTGTTCCTTGGCACTGCTTCAAGAAACAGTTTTAATAAGAGCACTGGGGACTTAGTACTGAAAGGGAGGTAATTTATTTCACAACCCTAAAAAGCAGAATGTCAGCCTAAAGCTACAAACAGGTATCTTGATTTGAGCACAGAGTTTTAAAGAACCCTGAACCCAATGGCTCTCAACCTGTGGGTCCGGACGCCTTCAGGGATCTCTATCAATTATCCTGCATATCAGATACTTAAATTCGTAACAGTAGCAACATTACAGTTACAAAGTAGCAATGAAATGCTGTTATAGTTTCTCACAACATGAGGAACTGTATTAAAGGGTGGCAGCATTGGGAAGGTTGAGAACCACTGGTCTGACTCAACAAGCCCCTCCCCACCTCTCCTCACTTGTTGACCAATAAAGAGGTGCAATCCTGCACAGCCATCTTGGTCTGCTTGTTCCCTTTGCCACACAAGAGTGCGTTTCAGCCTTTCACATGCTGCCTATTTTAAAGCCTATGAGCTTTGCCACATCCGCAGGTTGTTCAACAAGTTCTGTTGTCCCTGATATTCTACTCAAAACCTTCAGAGGGTGTGGGGGAGCTGTAGCTAAACCAGTTGGCAGTCAAGTGGGGGTGGCTAACTCAGCAGGCTGCATCCCCTAGGGAGACACTGCTTCCTGTTACATCTGGAGTTGAACCTACTGAAGGTATTTCATTACAGACTTTCCTTCTTTCACTGTGAAATTTCTGATCCCACAGGGCAGATCTGCTTTCCCATCTCAGGTTTCCATGTTAACATGCGTATCACACCTCTTCATGTGACAGTCAGCCACACCTCCCCTTCCCTTCTCCTCCTCCCCAACACCCAGCTCCTAATTCCCAGAGCCAGAACTAGTCCCCTGTAGGCGCCTTCAGGAGTCTGTTCCAGGCTATTTAGTTGATGGGCTCAGCCCTCCTTGTAGGAGATGGGAATATTTCCTTCCTGTTTGCCTGAGTAGCTAGGGTCAGGAATACAGTGGGTTTTTTTAGAGAACAAGATGAAGGAGGATGGGTACTAAGGATGGGCCCTCAGGGCCATTCTGCCCTGTCCCCTTTGCTAAGAACTATACAGCCTCAGTGGAGAGTCACTCGGAATGATCCCATCTCCCTATCTACTGAAGGATTCCCAGGCTATGGCCCTCAGTGCCCTCACCCCCATCTTTGGAAGACATGTGTAGGTATCTGTCAGCTTTGTTCAGCGGATGGGAAACATCTCCAGAGCCTGAAGCCAGCTACGGCAGGCCCTCTGCCAGGAATGTGGGTGTAGAACCATCAGGGCTCTGAGCACCAGGGGGAAGTGAAGAAGACAGCTCAAGCCAAGGCAGGACCAGGGCAGGAGACAGCAGAGCTCTGGTGAACTTGTGAGAGTGGCAGACACGTCATGGGGTGCCGAGGTCCCTGCTTCTGCTGTGGAGGCCCCAGAACAAGACCCCAGCATCTTCATCGCTCCTGCTCTGGGCCATGCCTTGCATGGGTGCTCTGAGGCCATGAGAATTTCTGATCAGGGCTTTTGGATGGGAAGTCCCACAAGTGAGCCCCACTCTAGCTCCTGTTTGAATATTTTTATTATTACAGCAAAATTCACCACTTGAAAGTTCACAACACAACAGCTTTTGGGATATGCATAATGTGTGGTCATGATCACTATCTAATTCCAGAATATTTTTATACCCACAAAAATCCTCCATTATCAAGTCATTCCCCACGGCTCCTGAAAACCTGATCTGTTCAGTCTTTAGGGATTCACCTAGTCTAGGGATTCGTCTTGTCTAGACATTGCACATAAATAGAAACAGACAGTATGGGACCTTTTATGCTTGGTTTATTTTTAGCAGAATGCTTTTGATGTTCATTCAGGCTATAGCATGTATTAATATTCATCCATTTTTTATGACTAATAGGTGTCATGTCGGTGGTTAAGCCCCATGATGTTGAGCCATGTAGCAGTTATGGAGATATAGATTGCTCCTGGCTTCGGTGTGTGTGTGTGTGTGTGTGTGTGTGTGTGTGTGTGTGTGTTGTTTTATTCTGTTTTTGCTATTGTGAGTAGTACTGCTGTGAACCAATTATACATATACACATATGCACTTATACACTTATACACATATGTAATTATACACATATGCACTTATACACATATGTAATTATACACATATGCACTTATACACTTCTATATTTATACACATATGCACTTATACATATATACACTTACATACATGTGCACTTATATACATATACACCTATACACTTATATACATATACATAAATATAAATACAAATTATGTGGAGATTCTCCCCTCTCTCCTCCATTATACCTAGGACTGGAATTGCTGGGTCAGCTAGTGAGTCTATGTTTATATCTTGTAGGACCTGCCAGGCTGTTTCTCTGCAATGACTGAATCATGGTCCGTGCCCACCAGCGGTGTGTGCAGGGCCCAGTTTTTCCAGGTTGTTGGAAAACAAGGCCTGCGTTGGTTTGTGTTGACTGGAGCCATCCTCAGACCTCATGGGTGTGAAGTGGCCGCTCCCTAAGGTTCTGCTTTGCGTTTCTCTAGGGATTAATGTTGTATCTTTGTCATTTCTCGAGCCTGTTGGGCATTTGCATATCCTCTTCAGGAGACTGTCTGTTTAGAACTTCCATTTTAAAAATATTTATTTTCTTAATCGTGTGTGTGTGTGTGTGCGTGTGTGCATATGTGCATGTGTGTGCGTGCACGTGTACATGTGTGTGCAGGTACCCACTGAGTCCGGAAGAGAATGTTGGCTCTCCTGGAGCTAGAGGTATAGGTGGTTGTAAGCTGTGTGCCATCGGTGCTGGAAGCGGAACCTGGGTCCTCAACACCACCAATGTATGCTCTTAACTGCTGAGCCGTCTCTCCAGCACTTCTCCCGATTGTCAAAACTTGGGTTGCCTCTCTTGATTTCAGGTTTCCACAAGGACAAGGTTCCATCTCCTTTATTTTGTCACCTCAAGACCCTGGGCAGCATGAATACGGCTTCTTTTCTGCGTTTAGAAAGATACAGACATTAAACCTTTTACCGACTTTACTCCCTGCCATCCTCCTGCAGAGGATCCGGCTTCTCGTTCAGACGCTCGGCTTAGGTAAATGTACAGGTGCTGCTTCTTGTGGCTGTGACCAAACGCCTGGCACAAAGCAACATGAAGGAAGAAAAGCTGTTTGGGGCCTGGGTTCAGTGACCTGTAATTTGTCATGGGGAAGGTGTGGCCGTGGAAGTGGCTCCATGAATGAGAAATGCTAGTAATCAACTGTTTTTCTCCTTTTCCCCTGGATGGTGCCGCTCACACGGTCTTCTCAGTGGCCCTGTCTGGAAACGCTCTCACAGACACACTTGAAAGTGTACCCTGGGAATGCATATCAGGATGTTTCCTAATCCGATCAAGTCTACAGTCCAAACCAACCATTATTGTAACTGTCCCCTCCTTTGGGTGACAGTGCCAGGGCTCACTGACTATCTAGGACTATTCTCAATGCATCCATTAAGCCTTAAACAATTAGCGTAGCTCTGAGACAGCTTCCCCACTTGGAAGGAAAGAGCACTTGCCTCACGCAGCCATGGATTCATTAAGGAAGTCATCAACGAGGGCCTCTGGCTGGCTTTTCCCACAGAAGCCAGAGTTCTAGTACCCAGATCACAAACAAGGAAATGTCTTTTCCTTCCTGAGTCTAACACAGCACATTTTACACTTTGGAGCGTTCTGGCATTCCTAAAATAAAGAGTAAGACCTTGGTCCAGCCCATGTGATATTCCTGGCAAGCATAAAAATGTGTGATTGACAGTGTTGGAGCTTTGCAGACAGGTCAGCTTAACTCAGAGCATGAAGGTATGAGAGCGAGACACCCAGCCTGGTCCAACCCAAGGGCCTAGGCATTCGATGCATTCATATGGAACCTATGAAATCGGAAACTTCTTTTTGTCTTTTTGTTCATGTAAAGTAAGTAGTCTTCAGCTGTGTAGATAGAAAGGTAAAAAACAAAACAACAAAACCAAAGCAAACAAACAAACAGACCAGTCACATTCTAGGCAGGCTTAAACACCAAAGTCCCAGGCAGAAAGTGGTTTGGGACCCAGGTCCCTTACGGCTGGGTGAGAGATCTTATGTGTTCTGGACTCCGTGTTTCCTTAAAGGATTAGCTTCAACGACGGTTGTGACTTCATTGGGTGCTGTGGTGGTTTGAAAATGCTTGGCCCATAGGGGGTGGTACTGCCAGGAGGTGTGGCCACTGTGGGGTGGGCTCTGAAGCTTCACCCAGTGTGGAAAAGTCAGTTTTTTCTCCTGGTTGCAGTCAGATCAAGATGTAGAACTCTCAGCTCCTCCTGCACAATGCCTGCCTGCCTGGATGCTGCCATGCTCCCACCATGATGATGGTGGACTGACCCTCTGAACCTGTAAGCCGGCCCCAGTTAAATACTGTCCTTTATAAGAGTTGGTCATGGTGTCTCTTCACAGCAATGGAAACCCTAACTAAGGCAGGTGCCTATGGTAGTGACTTTTGGTGGCATCCCAAGGGAGGGCTATCTTCCTTCCTCTCGATTACCTGGGGACCTCTTCCCTAACAATTTATTAAGTTATGTGCTTAGACTGGCCTCTGTGTCATAATTTGCCTCTGGGGGATTGCAAACAAAGATAGAGACGAAACCTGCCCCTTATGACTTGTTCCTACTGGCCTGGCCACCCATATGCCTGTCACAGGATGGGGTGACCTCTTGTGACCCTGCTCAGGTTCCCTGCAAGTGGGTTTTCAGGAACTCCTTTGGTAGCTGCTAGACCATCCTCACCACTCACTATGTGTACCTGGGGCTTCCCACACCGTGCTAATGAATGTGGCGACATGAGGAAAGAAGCAGGAATGGGCGCTGGGCTTGGGTCCCGTACGCTGGTGTCCTTTGGCCCCAGGGTCACCTGACTTCTATCTGCTTTAAGCTGACCCAGATACTCATGCCATCACCCGCAGCCCAGGGACTGCGGGATATAAACTTGTTCTTGCTCATTGCAATCCCCAGGACAAACTGTGGTCTCTTACATCGGTTGAGTTTGAGGGAGTCATATGCGTTTAGGATGTTGGCAGCTAGCCAAATGATGTTGAGGGTGAAAGGGAGCTCACGGGCCATGAGGCTCAGGAGAGAGAGGACCGCTGGGACTTGGAGAAGCCCCAGACAAGAATCATCACAACCAACAGTTGTGTTCTCGGAGCTTAACACCCTTTAGATCAATCCATCCCCCCACAGCCCTGTGATGTGAGTGTTAGCGATTGGTGTCATTTGACCGAGGAGAAAATATTGAAACGGTGTGACATTATTTAACCAAGATCACGTGGCTTAGATGTGGCAAAACAGGAGGTGAACTCTAGTGGCCCGAGTCCAGAACAGAGTCCAAGACAGAGGGGGCCCTGAATACTGTGCAAACACCACCAGCTACAATTTGACTGTGGCTGGAATACCCCCCAAAGCCTCTTCTGTTAAATTACCACTGTGGAGTAGTGAATATGGAGGGGCTCACTGTGACTGCTGAAGGGAGTCATCAGGGTAGATCGTTCATTGCTGAATCTCCGTGGCTTGTCAGGAGGAGGGCTGAGGAGACGATCAGTGAGAAAGAGCACTTGGGGAGCACGCATGGAGACTTGAGTCCAGATCCCTAGCTCCCGCACTAAAAACAAAACATAAAAGCTGGTCATGGCCACGCACACTTGTAACCTCAGGACTGAGATAAGGAATCCCCTTGAGCTTGATGGACAGCTAACCCAGCCAAAGAACGATGATGTAGGTGAGGCCCTCCCACTCCCCCACCCCCCAGAGCTTGATGGACAGCTAACCTAGCCAAAGAACGATGAGTTAAGTGAGCCCTAGAGCTTGATGGACAGCTAACCTAGCCAAAGAACGATGATGTAGGTGAGCCCTAGAGTGTGATGCACAGCTAACCTAGCCAAAGAACGATGACCTTCAGGTTCAGTGAGAAACCCTATCTCAGACCCTGTAGAGGTTGATAGAGTAAAACATGCAATCTCATCCTCTGGTCTCACATGGGTGTTCTCTACACACATTTCAGAGGGAGAGAGAGGGAGATGGAAGGACTTACTATGTGAAGCCCCATGCTGCCTGAGGACTGTGTCAGCAAGATCACCACTAGATGCCAGCCCAGGACCTGCAGCTTCCAGAGCCATAAACTGATATTAAGTATACAGCCTTGGGTATTTTGTTATCTAAAGGAAAGAAGAATGATATTCAGAATTCTGCAGGAGACTCGGATTCAAGGTACAAGGGCCGATGGGGCTGCACGTTGTGACCTAAGGTCAGAAACATGCACACAGGGGCCTGGGATATAGAAATGGGAAGAGAAGCAGGGGTCACCAGGGCATGACCTTTAGGATGTCCGGGCAGCATTTCTAGATATCATTATAGGAGGGAAAGAATGCAGAGATGAGTCCATTCATGTGCTGGGTCACACGGTAGAGGACTCTTGTCTGAGATGTCATGTGGACAGAGGTGGGCATCTAAAGAGGCTTAAAACATACACAGTGTTGTGGTAAAAATCAAAAAGCAGCAGAGCTGGTTCCTGTGCATACCCTGGCAGTCGCTAGTCTGGCTCCAACAGGCCATTGATGCTAATTTATCTCAGATTAGTAATTCTCCGGTGACTCTCTGCTATCTGTGAACTCTCTGGTTCCAGCTACCCAGTAAAATCATGGCTCTGGAAGTCCAGCAGCAGCTGGCCTATCAGGGCTCCCTGCCATGGACTCTGCTTGTACTCCCAGCAACCGCCCCTGGTAGTTAAAGTATAAACTCCCAACTACCCGGTGAAATCAAGACTCAACAAACTGTCACCCAACAATCAGATTTATATGTTAAATTCTCAACCCACAATACATCCACACAATAAACTTACAACCAGTTGATAAGAATATAAACTGCCCACCTAGAGAAGATAAATTTGCCTACAGAAATCCATCCCAGCTACCTTGGCAATTCAAGACCACCCAGATCTGGGTCATCCTTCCCCACCTCCATCTTGATTTTCCTTTTTTCCATTTCTCTCCCGTCTTACAAAAGCTTTGTCCCTGCCTTATTTTTTTTACTGTCCAATCATGGCTTTGACCTAATTTGTCTGCCTTCACCTGCATACTCACCTCAACCTACACACAGAATCCCTCCCAGCATCCTCTGGCAATTGGTCCTCTCTTACCGTAATGCCTTGAGTCATCACCACAGCCTCAGCTCGTCTGCCACTGGGCCCGATGCCCACCTCACTCTAGCTTCACGTGCCTCTAGGGTTCCACTCCTAAAATGATCTCTCTTGTGCCTGTTGCTACAGAGCCATGCTGATCCTCTAAGGCATTCAAGAAGAAAATGACCACAATAGGGCAGCTACTACGTGTCTCTGACCAGCCTGAGGAGATCTGAGCATCTCAGGGTGCCCCTCAACCATCCATGCCACTTGGGCAAGCGCTATACTTCATTTACACGGAAGGCGCAAAAAGACAAAGGTGCCCACAGTCCTTCCCTTCCTGGGATTTGTTTTTCCAGGCTCACTCTGTACTTGCTGGTCAACTCGTCTCCAAGGGTGTGTGGAAGAAGCCAGGATAGTAGCTTTCAACCTGTGGGTTGCAACCCGTTTGGCAAATGTCTATTTCCAAAAAGATTTACATTATGGTTCGTAACAGTAGCAAAATTACAGTTGTGAAATAGCAGCGAAAACAATTTAATGGTTGGGGTCACAACAACACGAGGAACTGTATTAAAGGGTTGCGGCATTAGGAAGGCGGAGAAGCACTGTTCTAGGTCGGCTACATCATCGGGGAAGAGGAAGCTAGGACAGAGGTCCGACATCATTTTGTACAAGTCGCTTGACTTGAATACGCCAGAGTAAGGTGTGTGGTCTCACACCATTCACCCAATGTTTTCAGTCCTCATATTTGCCATGGGGTGGGGTTGTAATGTGTGACCTTCCAAGCCAGGGCACCTCTTTAGATGCCTTCTTGGTCCCTCGGAGACCTTGCACATGTCTGAGCTGGTCATCCTCAGTTTATCAACTTCTAAAATAAGTGTTCTTGCCCACCGTCATTGAGGCCACCCCTCTCTATAAGGTAAGTGACCTCTTGCACTGTCACCACAGCGATGCATCCAAGGGAGGGACCTTGACAGTCAGGGAGGAGAGTCCCACAAGCTGTTGGTACAGCCTCCTGCACCGACTTCACTGTCAAGTGGTGGGTCTGACAGTCTGACCATGTACCCCAATGCTCATAGAGAGACAGTATCAACTGCCCCTCAAAAAGGCATAGGATACTGTACAGTCCCTCTCTTAATCCTCACCAGAGCACCAGGTAGATGGCTTCTACCCCCATTCCACACAGGATGGTACTGAATACTCACATCAGACCATACAGCCCACAGCTAAAGAATAGGATTTGGACTGCCCTCTCCAATTCTACACAAGCATGTAGGCAGCCTCCACATGGGACCATGTGGAACCGAGACTGGCTCCTTTTAGCTGTTCCATGTTTATCCATTCAGCAGCTTTGTGACTGTCCATTGCTTGGTAAAAAGAAAGGAGGGAGGAAAGAAGGGAGGGGAAGAAGGCAGGAGGGATACAGAGCTTCATTTGTGGTGCTTGTTCTGTGCCTGACTTTTGCAGTAACATATCTGTAGGACTCCTCACTTTGCTTGGGGTGGCAGGGGTATGGGGAAGCTTGTGGCTGGTTGAGAAAGACCAGCGGGGTACATGTAGGTCTTTGCAGATCTCAGGTTTACTACAGTACCCAAAGCTACCATGCTCTACCATGGCCCCAGTTGGTAGCCAGGCGATTCTCCACACAGCCAACTAGGGGAATGATGGTCTCTGATAGTAGAAAGACCCCAGATTCTGGTGATAGGCACTCACCTATGGGGGCTGTGAATGTCATCTCCTCAGTTATGAGGAATGGAATGGAATAATGGTTAAGGCTTATTCCATGACTCCATCTAATTATTTTTAATGGTTTGTTTTTGTTCGTCTGTTTTCATTTTTTAACTAGCATTTATTTATGGGTTTTATAGAGACTGGATTCATTTTTCAGCTATTCAAGTGTACACAATTTAGCTCCCATTGGCAGGATCTAGACCAGCGAGCAGGAGAATCTATGAGTGGTAATCTGCCTGCCAGGGATCATGACCGCCTAGCACTTGGTAGACAACGCTCAATGTGGGAGCCATCCATAGTGTTGAGGGCAGCCACAGCAGAGCCACTCTCATTGGAAGTCCAGTTGCCATGCTCCAGGCTCCCTTCCTGTCACAGCATCTCCACCATACCTCTTGCCCTCAGCTTCTGTTCTCCTCCTGACAGAGCAGGCAAGCAGGCGGGAAAGGTACCTAACTAATAACAATAGAAACAAGTAATGAGGTGTGGGAGGAGTTTGAGTGGGAGGAGTTTGAGTGGGAGGAGTCTGGGCAAAAGGTCTTACTTAACCTCTTGATGGCATCACTTCTTGCAGCTGCTTCTGTGCAGAGCTGGGATTTGATGAGCAGTGCGGCTGAGCTGGGTGATTCCTACAGTGCACTCGACAGCTATGGCTTCAGGGGTTCTGTCCCCACACGAGCACAGACAGGACTGCTACATAACACATTTTAGAATGAAGGATTGATGCTCCAAAGGTGGAATTTCTGAAGGCAGTAGGGAGAGAAAGGGCTAGTAAAACTCGGCAAAGACACCCGTCTTGGGCTGTTTTGTCAGCTGCGTGGGACCAGCCCTCTATATAGATTCCCAGCTGGCCTCATTCTGCCTGAAAGTCAATTTAGATCAAATTAGAATATTGGAAAAGATGCAGCTCATGCATTGTCTGCCTCTTCTTGAGAGAGAGAGTGAACAGGGATCATTGAGGAGGGACTAAACGTGAGGAGCCCATTTCCTTGCAAGGTCTCAGTTGTCACCCTGTACTGTCAGGGCATCTGTCATGTGCAGTTCTCGTCATCAAATGGTGTGTGAGTTGGCTTTCCAATGCTATGACAAAATACTTGAGGAAGTCAACTGAGAAGGAAGGTTTCTTTTGATTCACATTTCCCATCATTAGCTTGAACCCATGGCTTTGGGTCTGTGCTGATATGGAACATCAAGGGTGGGTGGGAGAAGGAAGCTATTCCTCTAAGGGTGGCTAAGAACCAATGAGGAGAAGCAGCTGCCTGTGTGTCAAGATACAGTCTCAATGACCAACTCCCTTCCACTAAGCCCCTATCCCCAATGCTACTGCTTCATAATAGCACCCATAACCCAGAGACCAGCCCTTCAACACATGAGGCGCCAGCCTCAAAAGATAGCAAGTGCACTCCATTTTGTGGTTGAAGAAACTGAGGGCCAGGGGTAATGAGGTTCTCACCTGAGGTCATGTGACTAATCCATAGCCAAACTAGGTTACAGTCCCATGCTTCACGGCCTCAGGTCTGGTCTTTCCTCAGGGCTGTGCTATGCTCAGCATTAGGTAACGTGCAACAAGTTTAACGATGTGTTCAAAGTAACCAGGGGAAACCAAGCTGCCACTTCTTCATCTCAGTAATCACTAGGTATATTTTTTTCACAAGGAAATAAAATGCACCCTCTTCAAACATTCTCTGAGTCTAAGAATAACCAGGGCTGTCAACCCTCTGGCAATGTTCCTTTCCCCTTTCCCATGGTTGCTTCCGCTCATCTTTCATTTTATATCTAGACTTTGGGGTACAAATGGTACATTGTCATCAGCCCCCAGGGGTACTTTATCAAGGGAAGAGTGGCTGGCTGTCCTATTATAGAGGCAAAGGGAAGCCATGTTTGCAATAGCCAGTCCCCAGGGGAGGGTATGGTCCTCTATGGTGCCTGGTCCAGTTGGAAAATGGTCTTGGGGACATTAAGGGTACTCCTCTAAGGCTGTGCCTAGCTTGCCAGTGGCTTTGAGCTTCTTCCTCAAACCTGGTTGTCATCTTGCTATGAATCCCCAAGTCACAGTAATGTCCACCCTGCTGTGCCACAGGGCGTGTCTCCCCCTGCTACCTCCACTTGGCTGTGTATCAGACAATCTCTGTTGCCTACTGCTCCCCAGTGAACCCGTCTAGAATTAGACCGGTCCCCTGCTTCTTAGTCTGTCTTTCTACAATGCAAAGGCTCTGTGGAGGCCCCCGGTTACAGCAGATGAAGCCGAACTGCAGTGGCACCAGGAAAGGTCACTTTACTGTGAGTCTCACTCAGGTGTCTTTGCCCACTCCTGCCACTGTAACAAAATACTTAGACCTGTATCTAAGCAGATAGGACATGAACCTTATCTATAAGCAGTAGACACCCAAGTGGACTTGTCACATCCTGGGAAACTCAAGATCTACAACCTTGTAGTCAGTGTCTACAGTGAGTTTTCTCTGCTTCTGGTCAAAGTCCAGGTTACTACACCCTCAACATGGAGGAAAGGTGGATGGAAGAAGGGTTAGGGAACTCCTTTCTGTGACTTCATAAGAACATGAGGCCCACAGGTGAAGATAATGATGGCAGCTTAGTCACCTCCCAGTGGCCTTATCTGTCAGCACTGTCACATTGATGACTGTTCCAATATATGAAAATCAGAGGACCTCAGCAACCCCAAGAGCCTCACGTGCCTCAAGGAGATTCATCCTCTCTCTTGTATCGGTGTGTGCCTGCCTCTCTCCCCACCATCAGAAATGTCCAGTTCATTTTCTCCTAACTGCAGACTTCTCCTCACAGACAAGCATGGCAACCAACACCCCCACATTCTGGTTGGTTCCTCTCAAGCCTATTAAGATATGACTTTTTATTTTTTGTTGCTATTTGGTCAATGTTTTGTCGTTTTGATGAATACAACATTGACCCAGATAGAAATATACAGTGCCATGAGTTAAAGATTTGATCTAACTCTTATCACTAGATAGTTAAGAACCAGGAAGAAGGAAAAAACAGTTCAAAGAGAGGCCCGGATGTCAGACATCGCTGTATGCAATCAGAAGTTAGAAACGAGGCTGATTACAGATGCAAATCTGACTTCTCCCCATGGGGGGATCACGTGGAATTTGGACGCTTTTTTATTTCTGTGAAAAAAAGAGAGCTACGTCATTATTATCATGTCTCTATGGATAACTTTAATCTTTAAAATGTGGGATAATCATGAGAGATAATGAAAGAGAGACATCTGTATAATCAAATAACCCCAGGGAATCTGAGCAATCTAAAACTAACTACCTACTTTGAATATATGTCGTACGTGCTTGTACGGTGTGTTAACATATATTATATATGCACCTTTATATATGTGCATGTGTATACATGTATATTGACACATCATATATGCATATTACACATATATGTTTGCATGTGTAATGCATGTGCATATATATCTATATGTTAACACTTTTATTACATGATCATTTCAAAGTCTGACATTTTTCTTGGCATGTCCCATGCTCTAGGACCAACCAATTAATTATGGCCAGAGGTTCACTGTTGGTTCTATTAGTGGCCCAGCTTGGGGAGGTGCTCACCCTCTACCCCATCATTCTGCCAGGAGACAGAGGCATACACCACTGCTGTAGTTACAGGGAGCCCACCTAGAAGACAGAGCCTTTTCTTTCCAGAGTGGAAATTGCTGTCACTGGGGTGCCACTGTATTCTTTCTCCCTGTCGTCTACTAGAGAGTTCACATTGATGGTCGTATTCATGCGTCGTCTTTGAATTTTCCATTTCCTACACTTCTAGCTTTGAAAGAACTTGCTTTGAACAGCTCGATTTGACCCTGAGTTTTGGCTCCTTTCTTCCGCATGAGTTTTCTGTTTCTTGGCAGTTTCTAACATCTTCCCTCCCGGTGGTAAAATATCATCTGTTAGTTTAACGACGCTTTACAGACAGGAACCTGCATCTGCTGTTCCCATTGTTGGTGCATCGCTCCTGCAGGCCTCAAGAATGGCTAACACATTGTTGGGTGTAACGGTTACCTCCACCCCCAAGAACCACGTGTCCCGTTATTCCTAATAACACTTGGACAATGTCAATTTGAGTCTCCAAGACCAAGCATTCTTTATTTCTCTACACGGGTAATTAGTTCCTGGTCCTGGAGGCAGATGGGGACCCCCACAGTCCTGCCTCATCCAGAGGTGGAAGGGAACAGCATGGGTTCAGGAAATGTAAGAACACTAAGGAGACCGATTCTATACAACAGGGGTGACTGTTACGGGCACTGAGGTCAGAAACCACAAGTTGCTGGGGACTGGATATATTGCCTATATCTGGGGCACCAATGAAGCTTAGGGAAGAAAAGCTACAGAGCACCTGGTAGGAGGGGTGCTCCTCCCTCATATCTGTGCACTGAGCCAGCTAACCACACTGCCCTGGGGAACCACCCTTGCCTGGGCTGGGCTCTCTAGCTCTTGGTTACGATGTTTTCAGTGGTGCAGAAGGAATGAGGGGGCTGAGCCAATGCTGGTGCTGGACTTCGCTGCAAATGCCCACAACCCTGATCCCAGAGCACTTCTGCTGACCACTGTCTGTTGGACCTTTACTGCCAGCTGGAGCCAGAGGCACAGCATGAAAGCAGGGTTGGTGACACAGCTCAGGTCTGTCCCCCATATCATTAGCTTTCCATTTCTACCTTAAGACTTTCGAGTATCTTTTGTGAAGCCTCAGTTATATAGTTCCTTTAAAGCATTGCTAACTTAGTCATCAGTTTTAGATTTTTTCACTTCTACATATGTACATGCTATTATATATCTGTGTGAGGGTGTGTGCACATGAGCACAGGTGATTGTGAAAGCCAGAAGAGGGCACTGCATCCTCTGGACCTGCAGGTGGGTGTGAGCTGCCCAACATGGCTGGGTCGTCAACAGCAGCAGCCAGTGCTCTTAACTGCTGAATCATCTCTGCGGTGTCTAACTCAGGTGTCCTTAACAAGAATTATATTATCCCCAAGAGGTCAAAGATTGGTTCTGGGGCGCAATACTTTACTGTATGAGTAAAGCCCAGATATACATACAGTACACCAACATATATGCAGTAGATCTATGGGGTCCCTATAGGAACAAAGGTCTATATCATTTCAGGGGAATACCACATAAGGAGCTGCTCTTAGTGGGTTGGTAAGACTGCCTGTCCTTACCTCTTAGTTTTCTGTGTGTGTGTGTGTGTGTTTAATGTGGGTTTAGAAATAAACTGGGTGTGATGAGTTCAAAAGAGAGGAGGGATTCTCCAAAGATAAGGAACTTGGTCAGAAATAAGGATTGTAACGTAGAGATTCCTGCCATGCACATCAAGGAGAGAGACAGGAGCCACAGTAGGCAGTGACCTACTGTGACAGAAGGACTTCTGTTCTGTCAATGCACATGAATGTCCCTCTGGTACGTATGGTGAGAGGACAAGTGGTGTGTCCTATCAAGCACCTCAGAATAAATAAATAAATAAATAAATAAATAAATAAATAAATAACCCACGTCATTTAGAAGTGGAATGTGCTATTTCAAAGCCGTTACAACTTTGAACTAGAAAGATGTAGATGATTTTCTAGCTATTATTTTTTTCTCCAAAGATAAAGGACTTCCTAAGTATATCCACAGGGCACTTCAGGGAGGGGGACACTGTTGAGTGTCCATCCAATGCTTCAGGCACTGCACCCTGTCCTCCCTCAGCCTGGCCTTCACCATGGGTAGTCTGCTTTGAAGTGAGCCTGAGTCTCACCTTACCTGACAATTTCCATCCATCTCAAAGACTTTTCTTTTCCTTCCAGTTTTTTTTTATATATTTTTTTTTGTTTTGTTTTTTGATTTGGAATCTGATGTGGCTGCCAAGATCCCAGTGACTCGTCAGAAATGTTTTTAAAGGGGAAGGCACATTTTCAAAGGGAGAGAAAGAATAGCAAGATTAGGAAATAAACTTCTCAAATGGAACTGAATCGAAAGCAAAAATGAAGGCAGCTGCTTTGCACCAGAAAAGGCGGGAAACAATCCACCCCGGGAGACTTTTGTCAGAGGGACAGAAATGGAAGGTGAGCAGCAGGAAGGAAGTCGGGAATGATGATACCCGCCTTCCTTACACTCACAGGACTCAAAAGACCCTGTGCATCAACAGCTTAATTCTTGCAACAACTTTGCAGCCTACTGGTTGTTGCTCTTGTGTTTAGTCTCCATTGCAAATGAGTGATGGACAGAGCATCTGTGTCTGCTGGAATTGAAGAGCCAAGCAGAAGCATGGGCTGCATCTCGCTTGGTAGGATCCAGGACCTCTCCATTCCCCTTATCCACCGGCAGGGGAGTGGGCTCTGCCTCCTCTCCCAACCCTGGTCTGGGTCAGTGCACCTCCCGGCATCACTGATGAATTCTCTTTGTCACCCTCTACCTCAGACATGGGAAAGATTCCTCCCCAATAGGGCCAGGGAGCTGGTGTATTTTAACTCTCAGTAAAAGTTCTCACTGTGCCTCAGCTTGATGGGACTTCAGTCACTGGATGTCAGAGCCAAAAGCAACCTCCACAGTGACCCATTGTGCTTTTTTTTTTTTTTTGTCTTATCAAGAAAAAAAAATATGAATGTGAAGGTTCTCTGCTTGTCCTGGGCTACTCACCCTATCCAGCCCTGCAGAACCTCTTCAGAACCCAAAGAAGCCTTAGGTAGCCCCTCGTCTCAATGCGAGCTCATGGCAACGATGACTACCCATTCACGTCATCCCTGAGGGCTGTGAAAGAGACCTGAATGTTGTCAGAATCAAAGTGGAGTTCCTGGTGTCAACCCTCACAAAAGCAAGTAAAGCCAGGAGGCTCTAAGGAGAGGGTTTCTGTGCACTACCTCCTGCCAGGAATGGCTACAGAAGAACCTGCCAGTTACCAAGTTAACCTCACACAAATATTTCTGCACGGACATCTGCCCCCAGGTGTCGGCTCAGCCTCAAAGGAAGGGTACTCTTCTCTCATCATACTATGGCCAAGGATTATCGCTGCAAATATCAGTACAGTCCTCCTCATTTTGTCTTAATTGAGACTGGGGGGTGGGAGGTGACATCGCAGTAAGCAAAATAAGACAGACTCAGAAGACAACATCACGTGTTTACTCTCCTGGTCTGAAGATTAATGCTGACTGCCCATGCAACAGGATCTAGAACCACCTGGGAGGCGAGCCTCTGGACATGGCTGAGGGATTGTCTAATTAAAATGAGAAGACCCAGCCTCAACATGGGCAGCACCATCCCACGGGCCAGAGGTCTTAGACTAGATAAAAAGGAGGGGGTGAGCTGAGCACCGGTATTCGTCTCCCTCTGCTTCCTGACTGTGGATGTAGTGTGGCCAGCTGTCTCATGTTCCCGCCACAGAGCCAAAATAAACCCCTTCCTTCCCTAGGTTGTTTTTGCCACAGCAACATGAAAAGTACACACACAAAGAAACGAGCAGAGGTCTATTTGCTATTTCGAAAGAGGAGGGAGACAGGTGGGAGAGGGTAATGGGATAAATATGGCCAAAGTATATGATATTCTTGAATAAATCCGGCATTATCACACCCACTGTTGTGCACAGTTATCTGCACACTAATTAGACCCCTTCCCTCACTACAGCTGGTGCACTACCCTATCCCCCAGCCAATGCTGGTGGCCTCTGTAGCATCTCTGGCAGACTTAGCCTAGATTGACACAGGTCAGTAGCTCAGCCTTGGGCAAGGAAGTCCTTCCGTGAGTCACCCAAGAGTCTTATGGAGCAGTAAACTGAGCATTCTCATCTCGTCTCAGGTACAAACAGCCACAGAGGCACTAGAGCTCTGAATTCTGCCCCACGGCTGCTTCACGTGTCCGGGGTGACAGGCCCTCAGTGTGTACTTACTGGGTCAGGCTGATGAAGAAAGGGGACAGATACAGTAGGATCCCTGCTCCTCCATGGGGCGAGCGGAGCTGTCAGAGCACAGAGATTCTAGCAGCAGGGAGAAGGGGGCTTCAACCAGGAACAAGCAAGTTATGAACTTGGAAAGATCGTAGCTGAGAGATGGCCATGGAGTCCGTGCCAGGGAGAGAAGGGCGAGGAGAAGGGGGATGAGAGGTCAGACAGGTCTGAAAGATAGTTCATGAATCTAAGAGATGAAAAGCGCCCACATGGAAGGATCTGGAAAGTTAGAGGCTGTGGCCAAACAGCGGGTCCTGGCTTTAGGGTCCCCAGATACCAAGAAGTCCCCTGCATTGCCTGGCCTTCATAACAGGGACTCCTGTTTGACCCCTAAGCTGCCAGGGAGCCTGGAACTTAGGGCAGCAGTGGGTGCCTGGCCCAGGGCAGCATATGAATGGATCATCTCTGCAGTCTAGACTCCCTGAGGAGGCTCCCCTCAGAGTTGCCTGCCTTGATATTTCCTTACTCCCAGCCCTTGGATTACTTGAGGGGTGTTCACTCCTTTTATGGGCAACACAATTACTGTGCAAACAGACTCCTCTTCTCTTGCCAGTTACCTTGAAGTTATCACTTCCACTTAAATAGAATCCGATCTAAAAATAGACACGCTGAAGTGGGTCCCCACCTGTCTCAGATTGCTTCCTGACACCTGCGGTCCTGCCCTTTTCAAAGCAAAATAGAGCCGTGCTCAGACACACAGGCAGCCGCCAGCAAACACAGCCCCATCTAAGCTGATGGGCAGGTATCGAAGCACGCAGCTCTCCTATCTCCCGCTCCCATCTGTCTCTCTTCATGGTGCAGAAATTGAGGGACCGGAGAGGAGTAGTGGAGATGCGTAGGGATGATCTTGGCTGTTGCTCTGCACAGGGAAGGATCTGAAAAGTGGTCGTCCCTGCAAGATAAAGATGTGGGCCGGATGTGGCTGGCTTTTTAAATGTCAAAGTATTTTGTTGAATAGCAGTGAGCTGGAAGGGAAAGGTCAGAGCTGACAGGCTAAACTCATGCTCGGAAAAGCAGCTTTTGTGACTACCACCTTCCCTTCCGAATGAACATTGCTAACATCACCACCCCAACCCCTGCTTCCAGTGCAGCAATTAATGGTGTGTAAGCAGCAGCAGCAGCAGCAGAAGAAGAAGAAGAAGGAGAAGAAGAAGAAGAAGAAGAAGAAGAAGAAGAAGGAGAAGGAGAAGGAGAAGGAGAAGGAGAAGGAGAAGGAGAAGGAGAAGGAGAAGGAGAAGGAGAAGGAGAAGGAGAAGGAGAAGGAGAAGGAGAAGGAGAAGGAGAAGAAGAAGAAGAAGAAGAAGAAGAAGAAGAAGAAGAAGAAGAAGAAGAAGAAGAAGAAGAAGAAGAAGAAAACCTAAACCAGATTTTAAAATTGCTCTATAAAATGTAGTAGCTCGGGGTGAATAGAAGCCATGACTTAATTAAATAAAGTCTTCATTTAAGCAAGTAATCAAAGAGAATATTGATTCTGTCAGGCCCCCAGCTCTTTTTCTCCAAGTTGAAATCACACGTTCCTGATACAGACTCACAGATACCCCAGCACTAGGGCCAAGTAGGGGAGACCCAGATGGGTCTGATCAGGACCAGACCAGCCACTCTTGGTAGGGACCGCTTGCTCCTTTGCATATGGATCAAGGAGCCGCCCTGGGCCAGATGTAGCACTTAACAATTGTGGGTGCTTAGACTGAAATAAGAGAGGTGATACCTTCTAGAATGTTCTGTAGACTAGAGAGACAGAGACTTAGATAATCCCATCACAAGGAGATCTGTGCTCTGATGGGTGCTTGGAGACTTTGACTCCTGAGGATGGGCTCTGACATGCCTTGTCTGGCTGGTGCTCCCAGTGGGAAGGCAGATCCAGTTGCCTTGTGCACGGGTGGCTGCTCTGGCAGTCAGTGATAGCGGATGAAGCTGATCTCCTCCACACGCCCTGCTGCCCGCAAACCTTGGGTCACACCACCCCGAGAGGCTGGTGAGTTGGGTCAGTCGGGAAAGGGTTGGTGATGCAAGCACGGGGCTCTGAGTCTGGATGCCAGACAGCCTGTGTGGAAAGCCAGGTGTGCTGGTACACACTGTAATCCCAATGCTGGGGGCAGTGGGCAGGAGCCGGGTAGTAATCAGAGGTGAGAGGAGATGATGGCAGGGCTGGCTGGCCAGCAGCCTAGCTTAATTGGTCTCTGCCTCCCAAAACAAGGCAGACAGCTCCTGAAGAATGACACCCAAGGTCGATGTCCCTCTTACACACACACACACACACACACACACACACTCACACACACACACTCACACACAAATAAGCCACCATCCTGAGGTTGTGACCTATTAGTTGTAATCTTTAAAGTCTTTCCAGAGACTCCAAACATTCCATTCCTCTGACCAACTCAATAACCTGTCTCTACAACCTCTTCCCCACTCCTCCCTGGGTTCCACCTGACACCATCTGTCAATCGAGAGGCCACATCTGCTGCAGATACTGCCCCCCTCCCCAGTTTTCTGTGCTGGTGGCTCCAAGCAGTTATTCTGACAGCTAGAATCATCTGGTGGAAGGAAGCATCAAAGGTTAGTATTAAACGGGAGCACACGGAGCCTATCTGATCAACTGCCTTAAGTCCCTGTACAGACAAGACACCGAGAACAAGTCCACAGGGCAGACAGCTCTGTTACACAGTCTACATCCAGCACAGCTTCCTAGAACTCTGGGTACCAAAGAGCTCCGAGTATCACTTCTCTTGGTGACCAGGATCCAGGCTGCAGGAACTGAGGGCACAGAATGATGCTTCCTGTAACAGAGTGACCTCCAGGGCCCTCCAGCCTCTGCCCTACGCTGTTCCAGGTCCCACCTACACCAGTCCCATTTTATACATGAAAAACTTGGAGCTCAAAGAGGTAACTCGGAGAAACAACTCAGGGTGAAGTTGATGTAACAGGCAGATGCAAACGTCAAGACCTGAATCTAGCTGTGACATCCACATGTGGATGCTGAGCTGGTGTGTGTCTCTCAGTTAGTAGAGCGCTCGCTTCACAATCATGAGGACCTGGGTTCAGATCTCCTCCTGGATATGGCAGCACACGCCTGCAATCCCAGCGCTGAGGAGGCAGAGATGGGGAGCCACAGTCAACCTGTGACATCCACGTGTGTGCACAGGAATGGAGAGAGAGGGAGGGAGGAGAGAGAAGAGAGAAAGGGAGAGGGAGAGAGGGGAGAGAGGGAGAGAGAGGGAGAGAGGGGAGAGGGGAGAGAGGGGAGAAGAGAGAAAGGGGAGAGAAGAGAGAAAGGGGAGAGAGGGGGGAGAGAAGAGAGAGAGGGGAGAGAAGAGAGAGGGTGAGAGAGCAGGGAGAGAAAGGAGAGAGAAAGGAGAGAGAGGGGGGAGAGAGGAGAGAAGAAAGAGAGGGGAAAGGGGGAAGAGAGAGGGGGAGGAGAGAGAGAGGGAGGAGAGAGAGGGGGGAGAGAGGGGGTGTGAGGGAAAGACAGGAGGGAGAGAGACACACACACACACATACACAAGCATACAAATGGGTTCTGTGACATTCGGCTAAGGCTAGCAGCTACGGTTCAGAGATAATGGACCCTGATCATCAGGGCAGAGTTGATTACCAGGCTCTCAAGCTTCCAAAGCACCTCCTGGTACTATCCCCAGCCCCTGTCAGGCCCCTGGATGAAGATGCAAGCCTGTGCAGACAGCAGCACAGTCTGGGTACCAGAATCAGAACCTCAGTCATTCACCCAGAGAATGCCGTGGGTGGGGCTCCCAGCTAGCTAGCCTCCTGTGGTTGGGACCAATTCACCAACTAGAGTCTGGACCTACACAGTCTCTGGCCTTGAGAGACCTCTCCCTGAGGATCTCAGGATCCAGTCTTCAGGGGGAACCTCAGGCTAGTTCCCTCCCTGCCTCCTTAAATAGGGAAGCACTAGGCTTCCTTCTGGAGACTTCTCCCCTGACTTGCCTTTCCCATCTAATGGCAAATATGCTTTCTCTTTGTGTCACAAGCCAGCACCAAATTATGGTTCAAGTAATATGGATAACAAACTAAATGTCTCGTGTGCTCACCTAGGTGCAGGCTGGTGAGGGGTGGCACTATATGGCTCCCTGCATGATGATTTCATTGTATTTTGCATGAGGTTTCTCTGCCTCTACCTTTTACTTTTCTCTGCAGTGTGACGGCTAATCTTATCAACTTGACCAAATCTGGAATCAACTAAAACCCAAGCAGATGGTCACACCCATGAGATGTTTTTCTTGGCCGGATCATTTGAGGTGAGAAGGCTCACCCTAAATCTAAGCCAAACCTTATGGTGGCTGCACACATAGAAGGACACAGAAGAAGGAAGTTTTGCTTTTTTTCCTGCTTGCTCTCACTCTTTTTTTTTTTTTTTTTTTTTTTTTTTGTTTTTTTTTTTGGTGCTGGGGACCTGACCCCGGGCCTTTCGTTTCCTGGGCAAGGCCTCGACCCCTGAGCTAAATCCCCAACCCGCTCTCACTCTTGATAGTAAGTTAATCTATCCTGTTGCTGAGGCATTCCCTCACTGGGGTTAAACCTTCTGGATTCCAATGTAGACTAAAGACCAGCCTCAGGCATCAGTTCTGGGACTTTCTATTGGGAGGTAGCCATCGTTGGACAAGCTGAACCATGGCCTTCAAGCCACTCTAGTAAATCACATACATACATACATACATACATACATACATACATACATACACACACACATACACACACATACACACACATAACATACATACACACATACATATATACAAACACACACATACACATAATACATATATACATACACACTCATACATATATACAAACATATACACACATACACATAACATACATATATATATATATAGAAACACACACATACACATAATACACATACACACATACATACACACATACATATATACAAACACACACATACACATAACACACATACATACATACAAATATGCACGCATACATATACACATACATACATATATACAAACACACAATACACATAACACCCACACATACATATATATAAACATATACACACACATACACACATACATACTCACTCATACATATAACATACATACACACTCATACATATAACATACAAACACACACATACACATACACACATATATATATACAAACACATACACATAACACACACACATACATGTATTTGTTCTATCAGGTCTCATTCTCTACAGCAGTGGTTCTCAGTCTTCCTAATGCTTTAATACAGTTCCTTATGTTGTGGTGACTCCCAACCATAAAATTATTTTTGTTGCTACTTCATAATTATAATTTTCTACTGTTATTAATTGTGATGCAAACATCTGTGTTTTCCAAAGGTCTTAGGCAACCCCTGTAATAAGGCTGTTCAACCCCTAAAGGGGTTGCAACCCATAGGTTGAGAACCCCCCACTAATACAGACGATAATAAGTCATGGTTAGGGATCTCATCTTCACAGTCACTAGAATGAAAATCAGCCACAAACAGCACAGGACTTTCCAGTAAGTCCCAAAGGGGCCGAGAGCTTAGGCTACATCCCACAGCCTGAACTCCATTCCAGATCCTGTCTTTGGATCTTTCTGCTGTGTGGCCCAGGGCACAGGAGCCCCCTAAACACAGACCAGCATTGCTTGGCCTCACGCCCTGCCCCAATGCACTTTGCAGTGGGCTCTCATGCCAAAGCCTCACCTGCAGATTCCTCCTCTGCTGCAGTGCGTCCTAGGCCCCCCCATAGCTTCCCAGGGGTCCTAGGTCCCCCATAGCTTCCCAGGCCTCCTAGGCCCCCCCATAGCTTCCCAGGTGCCCTAGCCCCCCCACCCATAGCTTCCCAGGCTCTGGCTGATGATGTTTGGCAATGGCTTCTGCCTGAGATGTTTTCTCCATCCAAGACAGGGACAGAGGGGATGTTCTCTGAGGGTACTTCCAGTCTATGAGGCCATGGCCTGTCGTCTGGAGGGCAACCGGCCAGAACCATCTGCCCCAAATCAGCCTGACCCTCCCCAACTCTGAAGCATCCTAAGAAGAGCAATGACTGGTTAGGAGACTTCCTGACAGTTACCTTGCTGTCCCGAGTGCCTAGTCTTTCATACTGGGTAGAGGACACCATCTCTGTGTCACCTGCTTGACCCGAGGACCTGGACCACTTCTCATAAGCCATACTGTCTGGACAGCTATTGGAGAGGGAACAGCAAGTCCATCACTACCAAATCGGGTTGACCAAGTTCAGAGAAGGTACTGAGGATAATGCTAATGTCAAACAAAGCCTTAGGCACTCTCAGAATCCAGACAGGACCTCAGATCCCCCTTTCACCTAGTTATCAAAAGCTGTAACAGTAGTAACCAGTGGCTTCCCTGCATGGATGTGTCTGGTTAAACAGAGAGCAGTCCACTATCAATAGCCCTACCGCCATGCTGCCTTCCCCTAACAGGAAGGTATTTTTGTCAGCTGTGCTAGACCCTATCTAATTATGTGGAGGCAGAGGCAGGAGGATCCCTATGACTGGCTGGACAGCCAATCTAGCTGAATTGGTGAGCTCCGGGTTCATTGAGATTGTCTCAAGCACTAACACCTAAGGTCGACACATGCACACTCACACACATACCACACACACACACACACACACACACACACACACACACACACACACACACACGAATAATCTTTGTGACGTCTGAGCAAGGCTGACAATGACCACCAGAGCCTGTTAAAATGGACTGTCAGCTGGTCACATTCAAATGTTCTGGTAGACCCGAGAGCAAGGTTTACATAACTCTGGAGTCTTCTGAAACGGATTTGTAGGCCACAGTGGCCTGGGGTCATAGGGCCCAGACAGGGCAAGGTGGCTCCTGCAGTCCTCTCGGGAAGAAAGGGGACTGAAGTCAATATCATCATTAGTAGAGCCTCAGATTCTTCCAGAGACTCTGGAAATTAGAACACGTGTGTGAAAAGTCCTGGCTTCTAAATGCCAGCAAACAATATTTTAAAATATGTAATGCACTCTGGAGGAAATTGCATAGCTTCATGTCTGTCCATGGACCGCAAGGACACAAGGCTGCCAGTGTAGAAGTTACAGAGTTCTCTATGGCTGAAAGTCTGGAGTGATAGAGCTAGGGCTGCGGGGTGTAGGAAGATTGTGGGGCACCTGAAGCAGCACCCACAGGCCTCAAGTACTGAGATGTGGGACCAGGAAGGGAGGCTATGAGGGAGGTAGGACATAAGAAGGGACCTTGCTCCAACCTGGAAGAGGGCGTAGGGCTCAGCCAGTCTCATTAAGAGCAGCTGAAAGCATGGAGCTGTGAGGACCTAGCCACGGCTCCTCAGGGTAGAGCGAGGGAGTTAAGACAGAAGGGTTATTGAGCCATGCAGTATGGACTTGTGTCTACTAGGGAGAGTGGGGCGGGAAAATCTCAAGTTCAAGGCCAATCTGGCAACTTGGACCCAGTCTCCAAATAAACAATACAGAAAGGAAGGGCAGACGAGAGGACTTAGTGGGTCAAGGTCTTGCTGCAAAGCCAGCTGACCTGAGCACAATCCCTGGAACTTACAAAGGTGGAAGAGGAGAAAAGACTCCAGAAGTTCTCTGTCCTCACACACGCATGTTGCATGTCAGTTCACACACACACACACACACACACACACACACACACACACACACACTGCACATGCACAGACACAGGCAATAGCAATAAATACAGAGATTAAATATATGAATGGGACAGGAGCACTTCCTCTCTGGAGTTCTTATGGAATCCAGTGGAATCAAATCCCACACTGATTAGAAGGGGATCTAGAAAAAACAAGACGTATAGAAAAAAGGACGCAAAGAAAGCAAACAGAAACCAAGAAAGTAGATAACTTTGGTGAGACCAGTCACCGTGTATGCCACAGGGGTCTCTGGGCAACAAGCTAAGAATTCCAGCTTTGCACTGTCTATGCCAGGAGTGCTGGACAGCCTCAGGTAAATCCAAAAAGCTTCAGTGGGACACCTTGCATCTGAAGAGTGGGCATCTGTACCCCTGGCTAGCAGACTCAGGGTGGCCTCTGCCCTGACTACTCTCAGGACTGAGGGGACATGCCAGAGAAGGGGACAAGCAAAAAAGTAATTAGTTAAAATAAAATAAAATAAAATAAAATAAAATACACACTCACTGTGTTCATCTTGCACCCAAGAGGCCAGAAGGTCTGTATGGAGGAATCCATCCCCTCAGCTCTGACCCAGATGTAGCCAATCACTGCTGTCTCCAGGTTGAGCCGCCCCGGAGTGAAACCTCTTTCCCAAGTTTTCGGATTAGAAATCAGTGATACACCTACATGCTAACCTCTCCAGAGATGGAGAGCCAAGCCGGCATAGATACTTCTCACCCTCTCCATCCCTAGCAGCTAGCCAGACAGCTCTGGTCCAGGTGGGGCTGAGCCTCTAGATGCCACACGGCCTTCCCTGACTTTGGCTGCTGCAGTGGGAAAGCCCCTCCCCCAGCTCTCTGTGCTGTTAACAGCTGGCACCAAACTGTTGGGCATGTTCACGCCATTAGCCCGTTTCATAGTTAGACGTCTTTAAAAGTTCTTCTAATACAGAAGTTTTAGAACTTTTAAAAAAGAACTCTCTAGAAAGAATTTGGCTCCTAGATCTAAACAAATGAAAGAGAAAGAACCTGGACGTTGAAAGATGTCGGACAGCCTTGCCAAATCCCAGATCTGGAGTTCTGTCTATTTCCCATTAACTGTTACCATTCAAGCATCAAATTCTTCACCAACAGTAAGATCGTGGTCTGAAACCTCACCTGTAAACTACAGCAGTCAGCATGAGTTAACCAAGTCACAGATGATACTATACTAGGGATAGGTGTAGGCCATGGCTCTGGCTGCTCAGTGCCAGGGCCCCTGGCTCAATTATTTTTGATACTTTTGTTCATTATATGTCAGTAGCATTAATACACACACACACCATAATGGGCAGCATACTCTCTGAGGCAGTGGTTCTCAGCTTATGGGCTGTGACCCCCATAGAGGTCGTATATGAGATACCCTGCATATCAGATGTTTGCATTACAGTTCATCATAGTAGCAAAGTTACAGTTATGAAGTAACCAAAAGATAACTTTATGGTTGGGGATCACCACAACATGAGGAACTGTATTAGAGGGTCCCACCATTAGGAAGGCTGAGAGTCACTGCTCTAAAGGCTATATTGGTAACAAGAAGAGTCAGAGATGCTCAGAGACATTTCTCTTGGCACAGCTGACTACATGACGAAGCTATGGAGTCTCTGAGGTCAGAGCAAGGTTTTCTATAGTTAGTCTTGGGTGGGGACTAAGTCAGATGGCTCTGTGGCCCCTGGCGGAGAGAAGACAGACTACTTCGTTCTTCCAAAGAATCCTATCACATCCCTGCAGACGGCCTGAGAAGACAGGAATCTGTCAGGCAGGCATCTGAAGCTGCTGGTGTTTAGTAAAATGCTAGCCGGCATCGTCTGCCTGGTGCATCTGTTGATTTGTTCTGTTATTTGAAAGCAAGAAGAGAAAAGAAAACAAAGCCCAGTAAGGCATCTTAGCTGATGAGCACCCTTCAGAGTGTCCTGGAGCTGGCTACCGGCTATACCTGCATGCTTGCTGCTGTCTAGTTCCAAACAGTGGGGTGCAGAGAGACCAGCTGCAAGGCTGAGGCACGCACAGCAGCCCTCAATGGTGGCTCATCCTCCTTCTGACCTCCCATTTGGGGAAAAATACCCCTCAACCAATCTCCATCCCTATCTTCGTGGCATCCTGGGCCCAGTAGAGCTGCAGAGGGAGGTACATATGGGTGGGAGCGTTGTTCAGGTTGCAGGTGAGGGTGGGGACAGACATGTCAAATTTTAGGCCTTTCCTTTTCCACAGTGTCTTTCCTGAGTGGGAGTGGATCTACTCCAGTCTGAGACTTGCCCTTCCCAACAAAGTATCCTAGGTCCCCATCAGCGGTTCCTGCCGAAGGGCTAGCCCTGCACTATGGCAGCCAAGGTTCCTGGGGTCTCTCAGCACAACAGCCTACAACACACTGCATCAGCTCTGTCCATCCCTAGTTTTTTGTCAACCCAACACAAACTAGAGTCATCTAGGAAGAGAAACCTCACCTGAGATAATGTTTCCCTTGTATTGGTCCATAGGCAAGTCTGAAGGGCATTTTCTTGACTTAAGCTGGACGTGTGTGTGTGTGTGTGTGTGTGTGTGTGTGTGTGTGTGTGTGTGTGTGTGTGTGCATGCAGGCTTTTGTGCTTGGACTTTCAACATTTGTGCTTCTTTGTTTCAAGTTCTTTAGCTCCAAATCTGGGGGTCTGGAGTCAAGAAAGCCCAGCCCACCTAGAGCCATACTGTTGGGGTCATGAGTCTCCTCACCAGAAGCTGTGTCAGGCTGTCTTCCTTCCTCCTCCCAGGTGGCCTTGCTCCAGGTTGTGTGGAGTCTCAGCCTGAGTGAGTGGAGGGACAGAGAAAGCTGGCTCTATCTGGAAGCAAGAACCTGTCTATCAGTTTGATGGTGGTATTCCTGTACAAATAACTTGCCCTTCAACCAGAAAATTTCCACTATGAAGATGGAGTAAAGATTTTTCTGAGCCTGACCTGGTTGACCTACTTTACTCTGTCATAAATCATTCTTTTTTAAAAGTTCCCTCTCACTTTGTAAGACTAAAGGCTGAGCTTTAATAATGCGCTTTGATTTGGGGGGGCGTGTATCTTTTTAACTTCAGACATCAGTGAATAATGAGCAGGTTTCTGTTTTTCTAAGGAGTGGAGACAGAGGAGGGTGTGTGTATGTTGGGAGCATCTGTACAACCTGCTAGAGTGACCCCCAACTTCCCTCTTTCAGGAGGGAGAGCCACCCCAGTTTGTTGGGAGGAGGGGGAAGGCCAGGGTCCTTGTCCAAAGCCTTCCATAGGCTCCCCTGAGGGAGAGCTCTCAGGAGCACACAGAGAAACCTGTGCTGTGTGTGGAAGAGACACCGAAAGAGGCCTCACAGAGTAGGAGACCCAACAACACAAGAGGGTCTGGGAGTTGGAGCCACAGTGTGAACAAAGCCATGGAAAATCCAGATGAGTCCCCTCTATGTCCTTCCCACAGCACAGCACAGCACAGCACAGCACAGCACAGCACAGCACAGCACAGCACAGCACAGCACAGCACAGCACAGCACAGCACAGCACAGCACAGCACAGCACAACACAGTGAGTTCTGCCATTTTCTGGAATGCTCACCCACCACCCTGCAGATGCCAGGGCTGTCGAGCCTGTATGACTGCCCAAGGGCAGCTGTCATCTGCCATTTCCAGGGATATCCATGGGGGAGAAATGACCAGAATGCTCCATGGTGGGAAGGTGTCCACTTAACCTCCAACATGGGACCTTGGTGGCCATGGGAAGGTGGCCTATTAGAGATTGATGACCCCCAAGACCTAGGAAAGGACCCACTGTTCTCTCACAGGGGAAGTCACACAAGGGAAGGGACACATGTGTCCAGCATGGAGGGTTCATGGGTGATGATGGCTTCTTTATTGGCCACTGTGATGTTCTGCTTGAAGCCCTCACCATCACAGCCTGTTCTGCAGAGGGACACATCCTCTGTGTCTTCTCACCCTGTACCAGTGGACCCAGCACCCTGGGAAATGCATAAGCCTTACCCTCCACAGCCCACAAAGACACCAGGACAGCAGTGTCCACACAGCCAGGAACATCAGGAGGAGGAGCCAGTAAGATGACTCATCCAGTGCTCTGTCCAGAGGGGCTGAGGTGCCACAGACCCGAGGGGCTGGCATCTCATGGGGCAGGCATCTGTGTCCTCCCTTCAGGGGCATCAACCTTTTATAGGTATTGGGACTTCCTTTTGGGCGCAGTTGAGCAGCTCTGCCTCTGATTGCCTGGCCCTTTCCTCAAAAAGTTCCCTCCCGTGTCCTGGCACCCCAGTAATCTGTAGGGAGCAGCTAGCTCATGACCCAGCAGGTTGGCTCAAGGCCACCTCAGATGTTGCCCCACTCCACTCTGCTTTGCTACTCACATGAAGGGGTCAATTGGTGTAAACCTTGTATAAGTTCCTATCTTCATTTAACCTGAATTCTCTAAATTTGACAACTTTCTTCCCACATTCTCTTCTCAGGCAGAGACTGTCCACATCCTCTTGAAAGAGAGATTCACTTTCTAAACAATATTGCCTGCCCAGTCACTCATGTAATCAGAGAGAGACAGCAGCATAGCCCACACATTAAGAATCATGGGCTTTGGGGAATGTCACAACTAGGCCATATGGGTCACCCGTGCTCTCCTGATGAATCTAATGGGCGGTAGCTCTTCAGATGGGCATGACAAGTTCTCCAACTCAGACACTGTACAGAGATCAGAGCTGGAGGGTAAGGACAGTCACCTCCCTGCTCATGTATTCTGGGAAGCCACACCAAGTGAGGACAGAGGCAGAATGTGTAGCCTGTTGAAACTGGGCATTGCTGGACGCTTGGGGTTCCAGATGCTTCTGCCAACCTGTCACTATAAATGTGGAGTTGAAAGAGAGCTCCAGTCTCAGCTTGAACCAGTGAATCCATAGAGAGGAAAGACCCCAAGCAGATGGTGGACAGGAGCGAGATTGAAAGTCCTCCTGCCAGGACTATCCCCAGGGTGATATGACCCCAAGGCTGGCCATTCTGTCTAAGGAGCGACCCTGTGTCTCAGGCTTGAGTGTTCTGGTGTCACCTCAACTAAACATGTGAAGTTAACTTGCAGAGAGATTTATGTGTGAGAGAAATAACCCAGGACACTTATGTGATTAGAGTTATAACCCCATTCTCTGGTATGTTCTGCCCCTGAAGTATTTACTCAGTGGCTCCCTCTTGGCCACTGTATCTTCACTTAGATACCTCCAGTGTCTGGAGACCTCTTGACTTCTGTTGAGAGAGCACAGACATGTTCTCTCTCTCCTCCCTGCATCCTTCCCTCCCCTAGCTCTTCCCAACTCTTCCCTGATTTATATTCTTTAGAAATGCAAATCACCACATTGGGAGGAAAAAAAATAAATATCTGACTTAATCATTCATCTTCTGACTGGCCGCAGCCTTTCAGAGTCCAGCCAATCACGCTGTCCTCTGGCTGTCCTGATCTTGCTTAGCCAAAAACAAGATCCCACAGCCCGCTCCTCATAACACCTCCAATCTCAACTTCCATAAAAGCCCAGGGAACTCTCTCTGATGTTGGAATCATGCAGAGCCACACTTTTCCTTGGCAACGGGTTTATTTTTACCTTACGATGCTGGGAGTCAAGGGCACCGAATATGCTAGCATGCTTCCATTCTGTTGGCTGCTGGCGAGCTTGGGGCTGGGTGTCCCTTCCTAGGCAGATGCCAAAGGCCCAGAGAAAGTGTTCTGTGGGACACTGTCCTGCCTGGTTTGGCTGACTTTCTCATCATTTCGTGTCTCTACTCATTTCATATAGTAACTTTGCAAACTTACCATGTGGCATTATTTAGTATTTGTTAGACTATCTGCCTTGTAGAAAGAGATGGATGAAAAGTGGAAAAACTGATGGATTGGAGAAGGAGATAGGAAAGATGGATAAGAGAAGGAAGAAACAAAGAAAGAAGAAAGGGAGAAGGGAGGGAAGGGAAAAGGTAGAGAGGGGGAGAAAGAAAGGCTATGTTTTTTTTGTTTGTTTGTTTGTTTGTTTTCTTTTCTTTTTTTCGGAGCTAGGGACCAAACCCAGGGCCTTGCGCTTGCTAGGCAAGCGCTCTACCACTGAGCTAAATCCCCAACCCCAGAAAAGGCTATATTTGATGCATTGATTACTTTCCTGTTGCTGAGATAAAACACAATAACCAAGTCAACTTATGGAGAAAAGAATTTACTTGATCTTAGCCTAGAGCGTTAGGGTCCATAAGGGTGGGGACAGTGTAGCAACTGAAGCAGGAAACAGAGCTCACATTCCCAACCACTAAACACAAAGCAGAAACAGTAAAAGCTGGGAGTAGGGTGGGGCCGTAAGCTCTCAAAGACGGCCCCCAGTGACATACTTCCTCTAGCAAGGCCACACCTCCTAAACCTTTCCCAAAGAGTGCGACCAACTCTGGACCAAGTATCCAAATACAGGAGCCTATGGGGAACATTCTCAGTGAAACCACCTCAGATGGGGAGCGAGGAAAGGAAGCAAGGAGGAAGAGAGGGGGTTCTCTTCTTTTGAAACCTCCACCTGCTCTCCTTTGGCATTGTCCTAGAGGATCTGATGGGCTTCCCCTAAAGCTGGAGTCCTACTGTGCACACCTATGGCAGTTAGAGGCTGCTGTCAAAGTGGTCTCAGGGTTCTGCTAGTGCTCTTTCCACGAGGGTCTTCCCAGACAACTTTTTCAACAGAACCTCACTCTCCTCTCTTCACCTTGGACTTTGTGCATGCGGGGTGTGTGTGTGGGGGCATTTCCTTCCTCACACAGAAAGGAAAGAAGGGAGTGAATGAAGAGAAAGCAGGATACGTGAAACAGAAAGCTCTGGGAATCTTTATGGGATTCAGGACTCTCTTCTGGAAAGCCACTAAGAACAAAAATGTGAATAAAAAGGGCCCTGGGGAAGAGAGCAGAGCCCACAGATTCACCCCAGAGAGGAGGCCTTCAGGTTCAGCGCCTGCTCCCAGCTAACAGGTGAGCTGCCTCCCAGACCTTCCTTCCTTCCTTCCTTCCTTCCTTCCTTCCTTCCTTCCTTCCTTCCTTCCTTCCTGCACTAGTATGTCTGTCCTTCACACTGGACTCCACAGGGCTCCAGAACTACATGATCTGTAACCAGGAGACAGCTCTCTGCTGTCCCGAGCCACCGCACGGTATGATGGTTTGAAATGTCCCAGGCTTGTGTTTGGAATGTTTAGTCCCCAGACAGTGGTGCTGTTTAGGACGACTGTGGAATCTTCAGCAGACAGGATCTGGCTGGCAGAAGAGGCAGACCCTTAAAGGTGGGCTGTCGAAGGCTGTAGCCCACCCCTGATTGTCCTGCCACATAGTAAACAATTTCCACCAGACTCCCGCTGCTGTGAATTCAGCTCCCATCCCTCACCTTCCCTGACATACGGATTGAAACCTGCAGAAACTAGGAGACAAAATGAATTTCTCCTTCCTTGTTTCTGCCAAGTATTTTGTTCACAGCAATGTAAGAGTCACTGCCACGAGAGTTCCCCTCTGTCTTCCCAATCTGCAGACAACATGGCAAATGACATCTTTCCCCTTCTTTGTGAGTTCCCTGCTCCCTTTGATCTTGTTGATAACTCTTGTTCTTCCCTTTGTAGCTGGATTTAAAAGTTAAAATTGCAAATATCTCATTTCGTCCCCATCAGGAGAAGTTGCGGGACTTCAAAGGCTGACACTAGAAGAAAGAAAAGAAGCTGGGGCTGTGGTTTATTTTTGGAATAGTCAGTTCCCGGTTAATTTGCTCATTAATTTCATAACTACATGAGCTCAGGGAGTACCAGAGCATCCCAGTGACTTGTGGTATCAACATCATTCTTCCTCTGTGGATGCAACTCAGGGGAGAGGGGAAGGCCTTGGTAGGTTCATGAACAGCAGAGAGACCTATGGAAGGGCATAAATCAAGGAAGGGAGCATGGAAGGAAGGGCTCATGAATCCTCACAGTCTGGAACATTAAGAACTTGGGCTGGAGAGATGGCTTTGTGATTTAAGTGCACAAACTATTCTTACAGAGGACCCAAGTGCAGTTTCTAGCATCTATGTTAGATGCCTGACAACTTTCCTGCAACTCCAGTTCCAAGTAGAATCCAACACCTCTGACTCCCACAGGCATTTGTACGTGTGTGTGTGTGTGTGTACTCGTACACGTGCACAGATACACAAATAGTCATGAGTAAAATAAATCTGAAAAGAACTTGCTATAGGACCATCCAGATAACTCAAGTCTGACAAACTGAGTTCAATCCCAAAAACCTACAGTAGAAGAAAAGAACTGGCCCTCAGAAGTTGTCCTTTGATGTCCACACATGGGGTGTGAGGGAAGGAGAGGGAGAGGGAGGGAGAAGGAAAAGGAAAGGGTGGGAGGAGGGGGGAGGAGAGGGAGAGAGGTAAAGGGGGGGGAGAGATACACAAGACATGAAAACAAAGTAGTCTTGCAGTGAGGGCCAGAGAGACTATTTGAGGGAACCCCTGGACACTACAAGTTGGCTTGCATGGAGCTTTTCTGAGTCCCCTGTAGCATCAGAGAAGTTTCAGTTTGGGGTGAGCAGATAACTTAGAACTGAGGACCCCAGCTGGGGTGAGTAGCTATACCATCATAGTAAGCATATTCTATCTTATGACAGTATCCAATCGAGAGTAGATGTGGATTTCATCTTCCATTTTCTAGACTCCCTTGCAGCTAGGGATGGCTATGCAACATGGTACCAATGACTGAACCACTTTCTCCAAAACACATGAAAGTCTTAATCCCCGATACTATGACATACTGTAAACAGGTCAATCACTAAATATTATCAGTTCGTGGGAGTAGCATGGGAGTAAGTGGACCCTTACCCAGTATGACCAATGTTCTTAGGAGAGGGCACTGGAGCCAAACACTTAAGAGGAGCCGTGTGTGATGGCTCAAGAATCACCTAGGAGAAGAGCCTCTGGAAATGCATGTGAGGGAGCTTCTGGATTGGGTCATTTGAGGTGGGAAGGCCCAGCCTAAGCATAGACAGCACCGTCTCATAGGCTGACATTCTCAACTGCATGAGGAGAAAGTTAAGCAGTGGCCTTCATCGGTCTCTGCTTCCTGACTGTAATGCAGAGGGACCAACAACTCATCTTCTCTACCACGATGAAGTGTATCCCCTTAAGCCAAAAGCCCAAATAAAGCCTTCCTCTCTTAAGTTGCTTCAGTCTGGTATTTAATGATAACAATAAGAAAAGTAATTAATGTGCCAGGTGAAGAAAGGCAGAGACAGTGAGGATTCCACAAGCCAAGGAATGCCAGACACCAGCAGAGGCTGAAAGAGGCCAGGAAAAATTCTTCTAGAGCCTTCAGGGGGAGCATGATCCTGACAACACTTTGACTTGTACCTCTATTTTCCAGCGTGTGAGACGACATGTCTGCATTGCTGTTATCTACTGAAGCTGCGACTCTTGGTTACTGCAATGCCAGGAAACAGAGATGTGTCTAACAGAATGTAAGTTGAGTGTGTTAACCCCATGCCTAGCTTTACAGGGAGGGCATGAGGTCTGAGGCACACATACATATAGCATGGGAGCCAAAGCCTGCATGTTCCATACAGCAGGGAGGCAGACAGGGTGGCAGCCACTGAAACACCCACCAAAGATCACTATCATATCACAGGGCCAACAGACACAGGGCAACAGTGTAGAGTGGCTGATGTCACCTCTCAAAGAAATGAGATGGGATTACAGAATGTGTGTGTGTGTGTGTGTGTGTGT
>NC_046160.1:35566413-35582582 GCF_011064425.1 Rattus rattus | reverse complement strand
TTCTTTCTTGATTGCTTCTATTTCCATTTTTAATTCCTTCAACTGTTTGATTGTGTTTTCCTGGAATTCTTTCAGGGATTTTTGTGACTCCTCTCTATGGGCTTCTACTTGTTTATTTATGATTTCCTGGAATTCTTTCAGGGATTTTTGTGATTCCTCTCTGTAGGCTTCTACTTGTTTCACCTAAGGGAGTTCTTAAGAGCTTTCTTGAAGTGCTCCAACATCATGATCAAATATATTTTGAAACTAGATCTTGCTTTTCTGGTGTGTTTGGATATTCCTATTTTGCTTTGGTGGGAGAATTGGGGCTCCGATGATGTCATGTAGTCTTGGTTTCTGTTGCTTGGGTTCCTGCGCTTGCCTCTCGCCATCAGATTATTTCTAGTGTTACTTTGTTCTGCTATTTCTGACAGTGGCTAGACTGTCCCTATAAGCCTGTGTGTCAGGAGTGCTGTAGACCTGTTTTCCTGTTTTCTTTCAGCCAGTTATGGGGACAGAGTGTTCTGCTTTCGGGCGTGTAGTTTTTCATCTCTACAGGTCTTCAGCTGTTCCTGTGGGCCTGTATTTGGTGTTCACCAGGCAGGTCTCTTGCAGCAGAAAAGTTGGTCTTACCTGTGGTCCCGAGACCCAAGTTTGCTCGTGGGGTGCTGCCTACGACCTCTCCGCGGCGGCAGGAACCAGGAAGATCTGCGCCACTCATTCCGGGAGCCTCCGTGCACCAGGGTTCCAGATGGCGTTTGGTGTTTTCCTCTGGCATCTGAGATGTGTGCAGAGTGCAGTCTCTTCTGGTTTCCCAGACGTGTCTGCCTCTCTGTAGGTTTAGCTCTCCCTCCCACGGGATTTGGGTGCAGAGAACCGTGTATCCGGTCTGCTCCTTCAGGTTCCGGCGGTGTCTCAGGTGCAGGGGTCCTGCTGCTCCTGGGCCTTCCCCCACGGGAACCCAGAGGCTTTATACAGTTTTCTCTTGGGCCAGGGATGTGGGCAGGGGTGGGCAGTGTTGGTGGTCTCTTCCGCTCTGCAGCCTCAGGAGTGCCCACCTGACCAGGCAGTGAGGTCTCTCTCCCTCGGGGTTTGGGAGCAGAGAGGTGCTGCGGGCCGGGATCCTCGGGTGTAGCCAGTGTTCTTACCTGCAGAGCCCAACCTAAAGGCTTAGAGGAAGACCCACATACCATAAATATTTCATGAGCTGGATACTTAAAGGATTTATTTAGTTATCTTGACAACTGCCATCTATCTGAGATGAAATGCAGCCAAGTTAATTTAACATTAAAATAGGATAGCTATCTCTTGAAGCCTTTTAAAGGTAATATTCATTAATCCACATTTTATAACCAGAGGTTCTTAAAAATAGTTTTTAATAGCTGAATAGTATTCCCTTGTGTAAGTGAACCACATTTTCTGTATCCATTCATTGGTTGAGGGATATCTTTGTTGATTCCAGCTTCTATTATAAGGAAGGCTGCTATGAGCATGGTGGAGCATGTGTCCTTGTCATATAGTAAAGCATTTTTTGAGTATATGTCCAGGAGTGGTACAGGTCTTCAGGTAGAACTATTTCCAATTTTCTGAGGAACTGCCAGGTTGATTTCCAGAGTGGTTGTACCACTTTGCAGTCCCACCAGCAACAGAGGAGTGTTCCTCGTTCTCCACATCCTCTCCAGCATGTGCTGTCACTTGAGTTTTTGTTCTTAGCCATTCAGATTGATGTAAGGTGGAATCTTAAGGTAGTTTTGATTTGCATTTTCCAGATGACTAAGGCTGATTAAGACAGATGCAGATATTTACAGCCCACCATTGGACTGAGGTCTGGGATCCCAGTTAGGGAACAGATTGAAGGAACTGAAGAGCATGACATCCCCATAGGAAGAACAACAGTATCAATTAGCTCAGACCCCTCAGAGCTCCCAAGCTAAGCCATCTACAAAAGAGTATACATGGGTTGGTTCATGGGCCCTGCACATATGTGGCGAGAATTGCCTTGTTTGGTCTCAGTATGAAAGGATGTGCCTAATCCTGTAAAGACTTGATGCTCCAGGGAAGGGGAATGCTGAGGGTGGGGATGGGTGAGGGGGGATGGGGTTGTGTGTGAGTACCCTCTCAGAGGCAAAGGGAGGTGGGGTGGAGTGGGGAATTCTGGGAAGGGGAACTGGGAAAGGGGACAACACTCAGAATGTAAATAAAAATAATTTAATAAAAAGAAAAAAAGAATAAAAATGTTAATAATAAATACTCAAGTTAATAAAGATAAAAAAGAGCTAGTAAATACATTCAACAAAATTATAGAAGAAAACTTCCCTAACCTAAAGAAAGAGATGCCCATAAAAATACAAGAAACCTACAGAACTCCAAATAAATTGGACCAGAAGAGAAATTCCTCCTGTCACATAATAAGTAAAACACAAAATGCACAAAACAGAGAAAGAGTATTAAAAGAAGTAAGGGGAAAATGTCAAGTGACATATAAAGGCAGAGCTATAAGAATTAAACCAGAGTTCTCACCAGTGACTGTGAAAGCCAGAAGATCCTGGACAGATGTCATACAGACCCTAAGAGAACACAAATTTCAGCTCAGGCTACTAAACTCAGCAAAACTCTCAATTAACATAGATGGAGAAACCAAGATATTCCATGACAAAACAAAATTTACACAATATCTTTCTACAAATCCAGCCCTACAAAGGATAATAGATGGAAAAGATCAACACTAGGAGAGAAACTATGCCATATAGAAACCAAGTATATAATCTCCTTGCAATGAAACCAAGAGAGACACACAAACATAATTCCCCCTCTAAAAACAAAAATAACAGGAAGCAACAATCACTTTTACTTAATATCTCTCAACATCAATGGACTCAGTACCCCAATAAAAATACATAGACTAACAGACTGGATATGTAAAGCCAACCCAGGATTTTGATGCATACCAGTACCACACCTCAGAGACAAAGACAGACACTACCTCAGAGTAAATGGGTGGAAAACAACTTTCCAAGCAAATGGTCCAAAGAAAAAAGCTGGAGTTGCCTTTCTAATATCGAATAAAATTGACTTTCAACCAAGAGTCATCAAAAAAGATAAGGAAGGACACTTCATATTTATCAAAGGAAAAACCCACCAAGATGAACTCTCAATCCTTACTATCTATGCTCCAAATACAAGGATATCTGCATTCATAAAAGAAACCTTACTAAAGCCAAAGCACACATTGCATTTCACACAATAATAGTAGGAAATTTCAACAGCCCACTCTCATCAATGGACAGATCATGGAAACAGAAAATAAACAGAGACATAGAGAAACTGAGAGAATTTATGAACCAAATGGATGTAACAGATATCTTGTTTTCAGCACTTCCTGGTACCTTCTCCAAAATTGACCATATAATCAGTAAAAAAACAGGCCTTAACATATACAGGAAGATAGATATAATCCCATGAATCCTATCAGATCACCACAGACTAAGGCTGGTCTTCAATGACAACAATAAGGACAGAAAGTCCACATATACATGGAAGGTGAGCAATGCTCTACTCAATGACAACTTGGTCAAGGAAGAAATAAAGAAAGAAATTAAAGACTTCTTAGAATTTAATGAAAATGAAGATACAACATAACCAAATGTATTGGACATGATCAAAGTGGTGCTAAGAGGAAAACTCATAGTCCTGAGTGCCTGCAAAATGAACAGGAGAAAGCACATGTCAGCAGCTTGACAGCACACCTAAAAGCTCTAGAACAAAAAGAAATAAATAAACACAAGAGGAGTAGAAGGAAGAAAATAATCAAACTCAGGGCTGAAATCAACCAAGTGGAAATGAAAAGGACTATACAAAGAATCAACAAAACCAAGAGCTGGTTCTTTGAGAAAATCAACAAGATAGATAAACCCTTAGGCAGACTAACCAGAGGTCACAGAGAGTGTATCCAAATTAATAAATTCAGAAATGAAAACAGAATCTGAGGAAATTCAAGAAAACAAGACCAAACATCAGATGCTGCTACAAAATCCTCTGTTCAGCAAAACTGGAAAATCTGGAAGAAATGGACAATTTTCTAGACAGATACCAGGTACCAAAGTTAAATTAGGAATAAATAAGCCATCTAAACAATCCCATAACTCCTAATGAAATAGAGGAAGTTATTAAAAGTCTCCCAAACAAAAAGAGCCCAGGACCAGATGGGTTTAATGCAGAATTCTATCAGACCTTCATTAAAGACCACATACCAATACTGTCCAAACTATTCTTCAAAATAGAAACTATACTCAACAATAAAAGAACTTTAGGGGGAATCACCATCCCAGACCTCAAGCAGTATTACAGAACAGTAGACACAAAAACTATTGGTACAGAGACAGGCAGATAGATCATTGGAACAGAATTGAAGACCCAGAAATGAACCCACATATTTAAGGTCATGTGATCTTTGACAAAGGAGCTAAAATCATGGAAGAAAGATAACACTTTCAACAAATGGTTCTGCTTCACTGGAGGTCAGCATGTAGAACAGTGCAAATTGATCCATTCTTATCACCCTCTACAAAGCTTAAGTCCACGTGGATCAACGACATCCACATCAAACCTGATACACTCAAACTAATAGAAAAAAAAGTGGGGAAGAGTCTTGAACACATTGGCACTGGGGAAAATTTCCTGAACAAAACACCAATGGCTTATGCTCTAAGACCAAGAATTGACAAATGAGACCTCATAAAACAGCAAAGTTTCTATAAGGCAAAAAACACTGTCATTAGGACAAAATGGCAACAAGCAGATTGGGAAAAGATTTTTACCAATCCTACACTTGATAAAGGACTGATATCCAAAATATACAAAGAACTCAAGAAGATAGACTATAGCGAGCCAAATAACCCTATTAAAAAATGTGGTACAGAACTAAACAAAACATTCTCAACTGAGGATTATCTAATAGCCAAAAAGCACCTAAAGAAATGTTCAACATCCTTAGTCATCAGGGAAACATAAATCAAAACAACCCTGAGATTCCACCTCACACCAGTCAGAACGGCTAAGATAAAAAACTCAGGTGACAACAGATGCTGACAAGGATGTGGAGAACGAGGAATACTCCTCCATGTTGGTGGAACTGCAAACTAGTAGAACCACTCTGGAAATAAATCTGGAGGTTCCTCAGAAATTTGGACATTCTACCTCCTGAGGACCCAGCTATACCTTTCCTGGGCACATACTCAAAAGATGCTCCAACATACAGCAAAGACCCATGCTCCACTATGTTCATAGCAGCCTTAATTATAATAGCATGAAGATGGAAAGAACCCAGATGTACTTCAACAGAAGAATGGATTAAAAAAATGTGGTACATCTACATAATGGAGTACTACTCAGCTATCAAAAACAATGACTTCATGAAATTCATAGGCAAATGGAATTTTTTTTTTTTTACAGAAAAACACCCTTGGTATGCACTCATTGATAACTGTATTTGAGCCCAAAAGTTCAAATTACCCAAGATGCAATCAACAGACCACATGAAGCTCAAGGAAAGGATGACCAAAATGTGGATGCTCACATTCCATCTTAAAAGGGGGAACAAAAATACCCATAGGAGGGAATATTGAGGCAAAGTTTAGAGCAGAGACTGAAGGAATGGCCATTCAGAGCCTACCCCACATGTGGCCCATATATGTACAACCACTGAAACTAGATAAGATTGATGAAGCTAAAAAGTGCATGAAGAAATGGACCAGGTATAGATCTCTCCTGAGAGACACATCCAGCGAATGTAAAATAAAGAGGTGAATGCTAGCAGCAAACCACTTAACTGAGAACAGAACCCCCTTTGGGGGAATTAGAGGCACGACTGAAAGAGCTAAAGGGACTTGCAACACCATAAGAAAAACCAACCAGAGATTCCGGACTATACCTGGACTGACCCAGGGCGGTAACTGCATATGTAGCAGAGAATAGCCTTGTTGAGGCCCCAGTGGAAAGGGAAGCCCTTGGTCCTGCCAAGGTTGGGCCGCCAATGCCAGGGAATGTCGTTGGGGGGGGCAGCGGAAGGGGGGGTGATGGGAGGAAAACACCTGTATGGGTAGGGGTAGGGCTAGGGGATGGGGCCTTATGTATGGACTGGAACCAGGGAAAGGGAATAACATTTGAAATGTAATTAAAGAAATATATCTAACAAAAATATAACATTTCAAACAAACAAACAAACAAACAAAAAACAGCTGAACACAATACTAAAGAGTACACCAGCAATCAAAGCTCTTCTGTGACCTTGTTTCAGTTCTTGCCTTGAGGTATCTTAGTTCTTGTCCCAGCATTAATGATTGGCATGTATTAACTATGTAAATATGTTCGTCCCCAGGTTGTTTTAGGTTGTGATGTCTTACCACAGACACAGAAAACAAACTGGTGAGAATAATAGAACGATAAAAGCAAAACAAAACAAAAAACCCTAAAAATCAAGTAAAAAACCTTTATTTCTAGCTGAAGAAAAAGAATAATGTTTCTAAAGTAAGCATGAAAATTTATATTCAGCTGATACTGTTAGTGAAACAGAAATGTGAACATTAGCAAAGCATACCAGTTTCATGGAGGAAAATCTTGTTGGAAGAGGTTTTGTTTTGTTTTGTTTTATTATTACATGTTCAAGGCAGTCTGATACAACTTGAGGGGCAGGAAGAATTTGATCAACATGTATCTAAATTTAAAAATTGTTTTAAATAATATGAAATAAAAAGATTAATATCAATAGAACAGTAACTATCAGCCTAACAGCCACACACACACACACACACACACACACACACACAAACACACACACACACGGATGTGTGTATACCATATGTAAGTACAGAATATGTACGCTTATTGGTACACATGGGTTAACAGGTACATATCATAGTCCAAAGAATACCTTGGATGGATTTTTTTTTCTTTCACCTCTTTGAAAAAAAAAAAAGAGTTCTTTTCTGTTATTTTCCATTGGTACTATATGCTAATATGCTATCTGGCCCTTGATTTACAACTGGTATTCTAGGCTAGCTTGCACATGATTAACCACTGGTATTTCATGCCAGATGGCCTAAAATTTACCACTGTTATTTCATGATAGCTGATCCATGGGTTTCCAATAATTCTTCTCTTTCTTTCCTGTCTTGTCCTTTGCTTTACATGGATACATTTCTTATACTTGTGTGGGATGCTCACTACCTACTCAGCTGTGCCCCTGCTCTTTGTCCCGCCCACACACCCTTTCCTCTTTTTCTTCTCTTTTGAGACCAAGTTTAGTTTGAACTCAAGGTCTTTCAATTTCAACTTTTAGAGTGCTGTGTTTGCAGTCATGTTCTAACTTTACGGGTCTCATATTCTGTACTTTAAATACATGTATTTACATTTTTCCAAACCTTATTAAAATAATCATGAAAGTTCTCAGTTTGAAAGTGAGGAATATAAAGATAGGCATGTTATTAAACAGTAGAGCAGTAATTTAAATAAAAATGAAATTTCCTCAAAGTTCTTGCAGAACAAAGTCATGTAAAATAATGGTGGGGCTCACTTAAATTCAAATTCAAACAGGAGGGTTAGCACAAGCATATTATAGCCTTGAAGTGTCAGCAACGTTTCTATATACAGCCTATCTAGCATTCAAAACAGCAATCAAATTCACATTCATTCATGTTCTTCTTTACTGTGAATCTACTGTATAACATGTGACAACCCTTTTTAATTAGGCTGAAGTCTTACTATGGATACAAAACGACATGTTTATGGTGTGAAAACTCTAGAAGAAAACAATTTGTAGAAACTTAAAGTGACTTTGGACACTTCCTGTCTCCATCTGTGCCCAGAACTAAGGCAGTCTCAGAGCCCTTCAGACCTAAAACCTGCCCACAGAGAGCTGTTCTGCCCGGAGAACTCTCATTCCTAAACACACAGGTGAGTCTCCATGTTCTCTCTAGTGACTATCAAAGATAGACCCTCTGAGAATGCACAGGGTGTGGGAGCTACAGGGTGATCTGGGACAGGACTCTCCAGTCTCCATCTACGCCCAGAACTAAGGCTGTCCTACAGTTGACGAAACTCAAAACCTGCCTTCAGATAGCTGGTCTGCTAGGAGCACTTTCAATTCAAAGCTCTAAGGTGTGACCCCATTTTATTTCTACTGACTGTCCAAAATTAGATCTGCCAGGAGCGCACAGGGCACGGGAACAGCAGAGCAGCCTGGAACAGGATTCTTGAATTCTACATCTACCCACAGAGCTGGGGCTGTCCCAGAGTCCTCCAGACCCAAACCTGCCCACAAAGAGATAGTCTTCCAGGAGAGCTCTCACTCTTAAACCCACAGGTAGAACCTCACTTTCACTCCATTGACTGTCAAAGGAGAAACTCCCTAGGAGCACACTCCACTGGAGCACTCTCCACAAGGAGAGACTTCCAAAAGTGCATGAGATTCAAGAGACACAGGCTGGTGTGGGACAGGACCCTTCCAGTCTCCATCTGTACCCCAAGCAAAGGCAGTCCCACAGACCTCCAGAAACAAAACTGGCCTGGAGAGAGCTGGTCTTCCTGCAGCTCTCTCACTCCTAAGTTCACAGGCTCACAAGTTCACAGGCACAGAGAAGGGACAAGCTTTAGTCAGAGACAGTAAGACCAACTAACATCAGAAATAACCAATAGCAAGAGGCAAGCTCAAGAACCAAAGCAACAGAAATCAAGAACACTTGGTATCATCAGAACCCAGTTCTCCCAGCACAGTCAATATTTGATATCCCAACACACTGAAAAAGTAAAATTTGGGTTTAAAATCACATCCCAAAATGGTGATAGAGGACTTTTTTTTAAAGGACATAAATAACTCCCTTAAAGAAATATGGGGTATCAACCCTCTGTCAGATGTAGGATAGGTAAAGATCTTTTCCCAATCTGTTGTTTGTCCTATTGATAGTGTCCTTTGCCTTACAGAAACTTTGCAATTTTATGAGGCCCCATTTGTCCATTCTTGATTTTAGAACACCATTCTTGGTGTTCTGTTGAGGAAATTTTCCCCTGTGCCCAAGTATTCGAAGCACTTCCCTACTTTTTCTTTTCTTACTTTCAGTCTATATGGTTTTATGTGTAGGTCATTCATCCACTTGAACTTGAGTCTTGTACAAGACCAAAAGAATGGATCGATTTGCATTCTTCTGCATGATAACTGCCAGTTGAACCAACACCATTTGTTCAAAATACTGTTTTTATTCCACTGGATCATTTTAGCTCCTTTGTCCAAGATCAAGTGACCATAGGTATGTGGGTTCATTTGTGGGTCTTCAATTCTATTACACTGATGTGCCTGCCTATCTCTGTAAGAATACCATACAGTTTTTATCGCTACTGCTCTGTAATACAGCTTGAGGTCAGGGATGGTAGACAACAGAGAAACAAATAGCACAATTTAAAAAAGGTAGGGGGTACAAAGCAAAACTCACAATGGAGGCATATTAAATGGCCAAGAAGCACCTAAAGGAATGTTAAACATTGTTAGTCACCGGGGAAATTCAAATCAAAATAACCCTGAGATTCTATTTCACACTTAGCAAGTCAAGTTCAGACTTGTTTAAGAACAAAAACTCAGGTGACAGCAGATGCTAGCGAGGATGTGGAGAAAGAGGAACACTCCTACATTTTTGGTGGAATTGCAAGCTGGAACAACTGCTCTGGAAAACACTCTGGAGGTTCCTCAGAAAATTGGACATAGTATTACCTGAGGACCCAGCTATACCACTTCTAGGCATATAACCAAAAGATGCTCTAACATATAACAAGGACGCATGCTTCACTAAGTCTTATTTATGATAGCCAAACGCTAGCAAGAACCCAGATGTCTTTCAACAAAGGAATGAATACAGAAATTTGGTACATTTACACAATGGAGTACTACTCAGATATTAAAATCAATGCCTACATGAAAATCATAGACAAATGGACAGAACTAGAAAATATCATCCTGAGTGAGGTAACAAAATCACAAAAGAATGCACATACTATATACTCACTGATAAGTGAATAGTAGCCCAAATCTTTGAAACAACCAAGATACAATTCATAGCCCACATGAAGCTCCAGGAGAAGAAAAACAGTAGTGTGAATGCTTCAGTACTTCTTAGAAGGGGGAACAAAATACTCATAGGAGAAAATACAGAAAAAAGAGTGGATCAGAGACTGAAAGAAAGGCCATCCAGAGAATACCTCACCTGGGGATCTATCCTACATGCAGTCACCAAACTCAGTCACTATTGGGGATGACGGAGGTGCATGTTAACAGGTGTCTGATATAGCTGTGCCTGGGAGGCTCTGCCAGAGTATGACAATTACAGAGGTGGGAGGCAGATGCTTACAGCTAACCATTGTACTGAGAACAGAGTCCCCAATTAAGGAGTTAGAGGAAGGACTGAGGTAGCTGAGGGTGTTTGCAACTCTATAGGAAGAACAATATCAATCAACCAGATATTCCAGAGTTCCCAGGGAGCAAAGCACCAACCAAAGAGTACACATGACTCCAGAAACATATATAGCAGAGAATAGACCTGGTCAGGCAACAGTAAGAGGAGAGGCCATAGGTCCTATGAAGTCTGGATTTCCCAGAGCAGGGGAATGCCAGGGAAGGAAGGCAGGAGTTAGTGGGTGGGTGGGTTGGGAAGAATCCTCATGGAGGCAGTGGGTGCAGAAATGGGATGGGGGATCCAGAAGGAAAAGAAGGAAAGGGGCTAACATTTGAAATATAAATGAAGAAAATATCCAATAAACAAAAAAATTAAAAAAGCATGTATATATACATATACATATATACATATACACATACACACACATATATATGTATATGTGATATGTATATATACATGAAAACACAGGTAAACAAGTAGAAGTTCTTAAAGAGAACATACAAATATCGCTTAAAGAGTTACCAGGAAATATCACCAAACAGTTGAAGGAAGTGAGCAAAAAATCCAGGACCTAAAAATGGAAATAGATCCAATAAAAAAAATCACAGAGGAAGACAACCCTGGAGACAGAAAACCTAGAAAAGAGATCAGGAGTCGTAGATGCAAGTATCACCAACAAAATACAAGGGATTGAAGAGAGAATTTCAGGGACAGAAGATGCCATAAAACATATTGACACAATAGTCAAAGAAAATGCAAAAAGCAAAAAAGTTCCTAACCTAAAACATTCAGAAAATCCAGAACATAATGAATGGAAAAAACCTAAGAATAATAGGTATAAAAGAGAGTGAAGATTTTCAACTTAAAGGGCCAGTAAATATCTTCAACAAATTTATAGAAGAAAAGTTCCCTAAACTAAGGAAAGAGGTGCACAGAGTCTAGAGAATTTAAAAAAAGATTTCACTAGAATAGAAATTCTTCCCATCACATAATAATCAAAACACCAAATACACAAAACAAAGAATATTACAAGCAGTAAGAAAAAAAGGTCAAGTAACACATAAAGGCAGACCTATCAGAATTACACCAGACTTCTCAGCAGAGACTATGAAAACTAGAAGATCGTGGACAGATGTAATATGGACCCTAAGAAAACACAAATGGCAGCCGAGCCAAACATATTTCAATTAACAAAGATGGAGAAACAAAGATATTACACGACCAAACAAATTTACACAATATCTTTTTACAAATCCAGCCCCACAAAGAATAATAGATGTAAAACTCGAACACAAGGAAGGAAACTACACTCTAAAAAAAGCAAGAAAGTAATATTTTCACAAAATCAAACAAAGAAGCAAACAAAATATAGCCACACAAAAATATTTCTACTACAAACAACAGGAAAAACAGGAAAAAATAAACACTATTCCTTTACATTTTGTAACATCAATGAACTCTATTGCCCAATAAAAATACATAGACTAATAGACTGGATACAGAAAAAGGACACAAATTTTTGCTGATTACACAAAACATACTTCAGTGACAACGACAGAAGCTACCTAAGATTAAAAGTCTGGAATTTCCCAAATGGTCCTAAGAAAGAAGGTGGAGTAGCCATTCTAGTAATGAATACCATTGATGTTCAATAAAAAAATATCAAAACAATAAGGAAGACAGTTCATACTAATCAAAGGAAAAATATAAAAAAATGAACTCTCTATTCTGAACATCTCTTCTCCCAATGTTTGGACACCCCCACTTATAAAAAAAGCTTTACCAAAGCTCAAAGCATACACTGCACCACACATAATAATAGAGAGGAGACTTCAACACCATCCTCTCATCAGGGGACAGATCCTGGATACAGAAACTAGACAGAGACACAGTGAAATTAACATAAGTTTTGAACAAATGGACTTAACAGATTTATAGAATATTTCTTCCTAAAAAATAGAACACCACATGGTACCTTCTCCAAAATTGGCTATATAATCAGTCACAAAACAGGTTTCAATAGATACAAGAAGACTGAAATAATCCCATGCATTCTATCAGATAACCAAGGATGAAGTCTGGTCTTCAATAACAGCACAAACATCAGAAAGTCCACATACACATTGAGGCTCAACAATGCTCTACTCAATGACAACTTGGTCAAGGAAGAAACAAAGAAAGAAATTAAAGACTCTTTAGAATTTAATGAACATAAAAGAGCAACATACCCAAACTTATGAGACACAATGACAGCAGTGCTAAGAGGAAAATTCATAGCTCTGAGTGCCTCCAAAAAGAAAGTGGAAAAGCATATACTGGCAGCTTGAGAGCACACCTGAAAGCTATAGAACAAAAAGAAGCAAATACACACAAGAAGAGTAGTGTATATCAACATATATAATTTACATAATCAAATGTAGAATTAATCAAGCAAGTAGAAACAAAAAGAAAAATGCAAACAATCAATCAAGAGCATAAATAAGATAAATAAACCTTTAGCCAGACCAACAGGGCACAGAAACAGTATCCAAATTAACAAAATCAGAAATGAAAAGGGAAACATAATAATAGAAACTGAGGAAATTAAAAAAATCATAGGATCCTACTGCAAAAGCCTATACTCAACAAAACTGGAAAATCTGCATGAAATGGACACTTTTCTAGACACCAGGTACCAACATTAAATCAGGATCAGATAAACCATCTAAACTGTCCCATAACACAAAGAAATAGAAGCAGTCACTAAAAGTCTCTGAACCAAAAAAAGTCCAGAACGAGATGTGTTTAGTTCAGAATTCTATCAGACCTTCAAAGAAGACCCAACACCAATATTCTTCAAACCATTTCACAAAGTAGAAACAGAAGGAACACTAACAAATTTATTTATTGAAGCCACAATTACACTTATACCTAAACCACACAGAGACCCTACAAAGAAAGAGAACTTCAGACCAATTTTTCTCATGAATATAAATAAAAAATACTCAAAATACTCTCTGAAACCAAGTCTAAGAACACATCAAAACATTTGTTCAGCATGATCAAGTAGGCTTCATGCCAGGGATGCAAGGCAAGTTCAGTATACAGAAATTCATCAATGTAATCCATTATATAAACTAACTAAAAAAATCCACATGATCATCTCATTAGGTGCTGAGAAATTGTTTGAAAAAAATTCAACACACATTCATGATTAAAGTCTTAGAAAGATCAAAATTCCAGGCCTATACCTAACATAGTGAAAGTAATATACAGCAAACTGGTAGACATCATCTAACTAAATGGGGAGAAACTTGAAGTAATCCTACTAAAATCATGGACTAAACAAGGCTGCCTCCTCTCTTCCTACCTATTCAATATAGTTCTTGAAATAGTAAACAAAGCAATTAGACAACAATAAGATGTCAAGGGTTACATTTTGGAAAGGAAGAAGTCAAAATATCTCTATTTGCAGATGATTGGATAATATACTTAAGTGACTCCAAAAATGTCACCAGAGAACTCCTAAGCCTGATTAAACAGAGGCAGAAGGAACACCCATTCAGAGCCTGCCCCACACGTGGCCCATACATATACAGCCACCAAACTAGATAAGATGGATGAAGCAAAGAAGTGCGGGCCAACAGGAACTGGATGTAGATCTGTCCTGAGAGACACAGCCAGAATACCGCAAATACATAGACGAATGTCATTATTAAACCACTGAACTGAGAATGGGACCCCCGTTTCAGGAATCAGAGAAAGGACTGAAAGAGCTTGAAGGGGCTTGAGACCCCATATGAACAACAATGCCAGCCAACCAGAGCTTCCAGGGACTAAGCCACTACCCAACAACTATACATGGACTGACCCTGGGCTCCAACCTGATAGGTAGCAATGAATAGCCTAGTAAGAGCAGCAGTGGAAGGGGAAGCCCTTGTTCCTGCCAAGACTGAACCCCCAGTGAACGTGATTGTTGGGGGGAGGGCAGTAATGGGAGTAGGCTGAGGAGGGGAACACCCATAGAGAAGATGAGGGGGAGAGGTTAGGGGGTTGTTGGCCCACAAACTGGGAAAGGGAATAACAATCGAAATGTAAATAAGAGATACCCAAGTTAATAAAGATGAAAAAGAAAAAGAAAGAAAAGGGGAAAAAAGAGTAGCTGGATATAAATTTACACCCCTCCTCCAAAAATGAGTAGTCTTCCTCTCCTCAATTGATAAACATGCTACGAAAGAAATTTGGGAAATGACATCATTGACAATAGTCACAAGTAATATAAAATACCTTGGTGTGAATCTAACCAAGGAAATAAAAAACCTGTATGACAAGAACTTCAACTCTGAAGAAGGAATCAAAGATGATATCAGAAGATGGAAAGATCTTCCATGCTTATGGATTGGCAGAATTAATACAGTAAAAATGTCCATCTTGCTGAATACAATCTGCAGGTTCAATGTAATCCTAACATAATTCCAACACAATTTTTCATAGAGTTAGAAGGAGCAATTTGTAAATGCATGTGGAAAAAGAAAAAAAAAAAAAAAAACAAGGAAAGTGAAAACTATTCCGAACAATAAAAGAACTTCTGGGGGAATCACCATCCCTTACCTTAAGCTGTATCACAGAGCAATTGGGATTAAAAAAGCTTCATGATTTTGGTACAGAGACAGGCAGGCAGACTTCAATGGAATAGAATTAAAGACCCAAAAAGGAACACGCACACACATCAATGGTCACTTGATCTTTGACAAAGGAGTTAAAACATCCAGTGGGGGGTAGGGGAGAAAGCATTTTCAACAAATGGTGCTGCTTCAACTGAGGTGAACATGTAGGAGAATGCCACCTGGTCCATACTTATCTCCTTGTACCAAGCTCAAGTCCAGGTGGATCATAGACCTCCTCACAAAACCAGATACACATAAACTAATAGAAGAGAAAGTAGGGAAGAGCCTCGAACACTAGGCACAGGGAAAATTTCGTGAGCAGAACACTGATGGCTTATGCTCTAAGATCTAGAATCCAAAAATGGGACTTCAGAAAATTGCAAAGCTTCTGTAAGGAAAAGGAAATAGTCAATAGGACAAAATGGCAAGTAAAAGATTGAGAAAGATCTTTACCCATCCTACATCTGATAGAGCTAGTATATAACATATACAAAATCTTCAGGAAGTTACAGACATGAGATAATAAAATATTCTTATTAAAAATGGGGTATGCAGCTGAACAATGAATTCTCAACTGAGTGATACTGAATGGCTGAGAAGCAGCTAAAGAAATGTTTAACATCCTTAGTTATCAAGGAAATTCAAAACAAAACATCCCTGGAATTCTACCTCACACTCGTCAGAATGGTTCAGTTAAAAAACTCAGGTGACAGTAGATGCTGGCAAGGATGTGGAGAAACATGGACACTCTTCCCTTTTTGGTGGGATTGCAAGCTGGTACAAGAGCTGTGGAAATCAGTCTGGTGGCTCTTTAGAAAATTGGACATGCCTGTGGGGGAGGGCCCAGGAGCAGCAGGAGCCCTGCCTGAGACACCGCCGGAACCTGAAGGAAACAGACCGAATAAACAATTCTCTGCACCCAAATCCCGTGGGAGGGAGAGCTAAACCTTCAGAGAGGCAGACACGCCTGCGAAACCAGAAGAGACTGCTCTCTGCACACATTGCTGATTCCAGAGGAAAACACCGGAGGCCATCTGGAACCCTGGTGCACGGAGGCTCCCGGAAGAGGCGGCGCAGATCTTCCTGGTTGCTGCCACCGCGGAGAGCC